>NW_026967551.1:0-210927 GCF_028390025.1 Pseudophryne corroboree
ATACGCCGCACTCTATAATATACACTTGGCAGCACACTATGTGAAGTAAATATGCCGCACTCTATAATATACACTTGGCAGCACACTATGTGAAGTAAATACGCTGCACTCTATAATATACACTTGGCAGCACACTATGTGAAGTAAATACGCCGCACTCTATAATATATACTTGGCAGCACACTATGTGAAGTAAATATGCCGCACTCTATAATATATACGTGCTGAGGCAGGTTTGCGTGCATTAAGCCTTGTTTGAAAAACAGCATTTGAAAATCCTTTTGTCCTTAGGATTGATGATTCAAGAGCCACGCCGTCAAAGACAGATGGGCTAGATCTTGATGGAGACATGGGTCCTGAGATAGAAGGTCCTGTCATTGACGAATTTGAAGGTGTTGCCCTATTGAGAGGCCTTGGAGATCAGAGAACTAATGCCATCTGAGCAACACCGGGGGCCACCAGAATTGTTTGAATTTCCAAAGTACACGAGGTAGAAGGGATACCGGAGGGAATATGTATGGTAGACGAACAGTCCACTGGATCGATAAGGTGTTTACAAATGCTGCTTGTGGATCATTGGACCCGTACCAGAACTTTGTGTTTGTGGCGGGAGGCCATGAGATCCACGTCTGGTAGGTCCCACCTGTCCACTAGGAGTTGGAAGACCTCTTTGTGAAGAGCCCATTCTCCGGCGTGAACATCCTTATAGCTGAGGAAATCCATTTCCCAATTGAGTGCCCCCAGAATGAACACTACTGATATGGCAAAATGATGACATTTGGCCCACCTGAGGATCTTGGCAACTTCTTGTATCGCCATTTTCCTGTGAATGCCGCCCTGGTGATTGATATATGCCACTGCTCTGGCGTTGTCGGACTGAACTTGAATTGGTCTGCCCTGAAGAACATTATGGGCTAGGGTCAACGCATTGTACACCGCTCTTAGTTCAAGCACTCTGATTGGTAACAGACTCTGCCAGGCTCCATCCACACTGCGAGTCAGAGCTATCATTTGTGACTTGATGCAATGAGGGTGACCGTTCCACTTGAAAAGAATCAGCCGCTGTAGAGGGCGAGAATGAAACTGTGCAAATTCGACCATGTCGAATGTTGACACCGAATGAACGGACACTCGAGGACAGTGAAGGAACTGGTGTACTTTGGGACTAATTCAGTAAGGATTGCTAATTAGCAGAATTTGCAATCCCTCTGAACGCATGCTGGGGGCCGCCCATCGCAGGGCTTGGTCGCCCAGCATGCAGACGGCGGCCTCCCCCCTTGATGAAGCAGAAATTAAGGTTGCCTCCTGTTGGCGCCATCTTACTGATTGCGGCGGCATTTGACATCACGCAGCCACCGTGATCACGCCCATGCCACGCCCCCATTTCCACGCTGCCGCCCCTGTGCAGATGAGAGACGCAGATCTTGCGCAGAGCGGAGGGGTTGGGAGATATGAGATAAGTTTAGAGATATATGTTGGTGTAGTTTGGATAATAACTTTATATAAGCGTAGAAGTATTTTACATTGAATACGGTAAAATATGGACAACCTATGGAGGTACTGACAGAGCGGATCCACAGATGATGAACGTCTTGCTAGGAAAAATAGCCTCGCAGCTGACCCACTGCTTGAGCTCTCCATCCTCTGACCCAGTCGCTGGCTCCGCAAAACTCATCCTCATGAAACTTCAGACGTCAGATTGCGTCGCTGGAACCTTCCTTGGGGCACATCCTGATAAAACAGGGCAGTCTGTAGAATAGTGGCTGCTGGTGCAAGAGTTTGCACTGTAGGACTGTTGTCTGGTAATCCCAGCACCTCCTTTATTACCCGCATACGATTATCGGGTGTTGCGCCATCTCCCAGCGCTTCTAGACAGGCCTTTAATACATCCAGTGTCCGATCAAGCCTCTGTGGAGATGCAGACAACTGGCTGCTATAAGCCACAGAGGTTTCTGCAGTCCTTGGTGGACCCTTATCCTCCTTTATCCAGTAGAATGAGGGTTGATCCTGGTCCAAATGACACAATCACTGTTTCAGTATCACCTTCTCACAACAACCAAACTGAATATTTCTGTCCCCACACAAGTCCTGTAGTGTCTCCAGCCTCGTAGCCTCATAGCTCTGTGCACACACCCATTACTTCAGCTGTGTTTTGAACAGTCTTTTCAGCAAGATACCTGGCTACTGTGTGCCAAACTGTTTACAAGGCTCTTAGGTGTACTCCGCTGATACCTCTCGCAGCCTTACCCAGGGTAAACCGGGACTGAGTGACCCCACAGCTGCCACCAATTGTGAGGATACGGATTCTCTGATCACTCAGGTACACAGTTTAGTAAAGTGGCAAATGCCCTTTATTGTAAATATACACACACAGTACACAATAACATTAACTATTGCAAGCCAGGATGGTGTCTTACTTACTAGGTCCCCACAGTAGTATAGGATTACAGTCTCGTGATGTTACATGCCAGCAGTAGTTCTGTGTCTCCTGGTCTGGGATACCAGCTCACACAACGCCCTTCACCACGGATTTTCACCACTGACGGCACTGCAATCCCTAGTCAGTGTCTGCACTTCAGAAGCACATCCACTCTCTGACCTTCTGTGCAGATGTCACCCATCCCAGCCAAAAACACTGCCCTTCTACAAAAGTCCCACAAATTCCTTGGGGTAGACCTGCCTTCCTGGGCTATCCAAGGCGTGGTGCTCGCTGCTTATTGGAGCTGCAGAGTAAGGGGTGGAGATGGCCAGGTTCAGTACAGGGTAAAACCTGCTGATGACTACACATGTCCAGGAGATAACAATAGATGCTACTATATCCTTTCTCCAAATATCACACAGTGTCCAGTCACTACTAGAATTAACCCCTTTGTAGCAGACAAGAGATTCCAGCTGCTGACTCTGAAAATTCTCTGGCATAGACTTATTCCTATTACCAGTTACACATATTAAACACAGTATAACCAAAAAAACTACATATTCCCAATAAAACAGACACAATATAACTAGACTATAACAACAACACAATACAATATTGCCCGGGATAGAACTAATACATGGGTAGGACCAGGGCTAAGAAAGGAACCGCGTGTCTTTTACCACTGCGACACAAGGTGCCGGCTGTGTCGTCACACCCTCTCCATCACATGACACAGTAGAATCGGATATTGCAGGGGAATGAGAGGAAGACGTGGCCTGTGTAGAGGAACCGGTGACTTGTTTATTCCCTGGCAGGCTCTGAGTCTGAGTTAGCTTTTGGACCTGATTAGACAGCGTATCCACCCAGGGTGGATTTAGTAGTGGGACTATATTAGGTGGTATTGACACAGGGGGGGGGGGGGGAAACTAAATTAGGTGGTAGTGACATAGGGGGAAACTACATTAGGTGGTATTGACATAGGAAGGGGGCCTATATTAGGTGGTAGTGACATGGGGGGGACTATATTAGGTGGTAGTGACATAGGAGGGACTATATTAGGTGGTAGTGACATAGGGGGGGACTATATTAGGTGGTAGTGACATGGGGGGGACTATATTAGGTGGTAGTGACATAGGGGGGGACTATATTAGGTGGTAGTGACATAGGGGGGGGCTATATTAGGTGGTAGTGACATAGGAGGGGACTATATTAGGTGGTAGTGACATAGGGAGGACTATATTAGGTGGTAGTGACATAGGGAGGACTATATTAGGTGGTATGACATAGGGAGGACTATATTAGGTGGTAGTGACATAGGGAGGACTATATTAGGTGGTAGTGACATAGGAGGGACTATATTAGGTGGTAGTGACATAAGACTATATTAGGTGGCAGTGACATGGGGGGGGCTATATTAGGTGGTAGTGACATAGGGGGGGGGCTATATTAGGTGATAGTGACATAGGAGGGGACTATATTAGGTGGTAGTGACATAGGGAGGACTATATTAGGTGGTAGTGACATAGGAAGGACTATATTAGGTGGTAGTGACATAGGGGGGACTATATTAGGTGGTAGTGACATAGGGAGGACTATATTAGGTGGTAGTGACATAGGGAGGACTATATTAGGTGGTAGTGACATAGGGGGGACTATATTAGGTGGTAATGACATAGGGGGAGGACTATATTAGGTGGCAGTGACATGGGGGGGACTATATAAGGTGGCAGTGACATAGGGGGGACTATATTAGGTGGCAGTGACATAGGGGGGACTATATTAGGTGGCAGTGACATAGGGGGGGACTATATTAGGTGGCAGTGACATAGGGGGGACTATATTAGGTGGCAGTGACATGGGGGGGACTATATTAGGTGGCAGTGTGACATGGGGGGGACTATATTAGGTGGTAGTGACATAGGGGGGGACTATATTAGGCGGTAGTGACATAGTGGAGGCAATAAAAACACCAGGGCACCTTTGCTCTCTCAAGCTGTGTCAGAGATCACTCAGTACATCAGCTCACAGTCAGAGTTACGGACACTGTAAAATGCATAGGCTCTATTTGCCATAATCATGAGATGCACAATATGATATTAAGCAGATCCAGAGGGAGAATCATCAGCTCTGGAACAAGATGGACGATATGGAGAATCGTTCACAATGCAACAACATTAGAGTGGCAGGATTACCGGAATCGATTAAGGGTCCAGCTTTGGTCTCATTCGTCACAATATCCTTACGCAAATTGTTGAAAATTGAGGATGTATGCAAGGATCTAGTTGTTGAAAGGGTGCGTAGAGTGGGCCCTCCGCCTCGACCGAATGACTCACGCCCACGGGTCACCATATTTAAATGCCTAAATCATCTGCATAAAGTGGCCACATGGAAGGCATCGCGTAAGATCCAGGATTTAGCGTGGGAAGGACGAAAAATTCGTATTTTTCAAGACTTCTCAGTGGAATTACCGAGGGAACGTAAAGCTTTTTCACCCATCTGCTCCAGCCTTGTATCCGCTAAGAAAAAATGTGCCCGCATGTACCCAGCCCGCCTTATTTATTGCTGACACTTAGTATGATTTCAATAATCCTGATGATGCCCAGGCGTTCCTGAGAGAAGAACGTCATTCGGCTCCTGATGACATCTCGGATCCTCCTCCTCCTCCGTAGTGATAGCCGCTACTTTATTCATTTATTTCTTTTATTTTTTTGTCGCTGGTTCTCTTTATTCCCTTGTATTCATTGGTGACCCTCATTATAATCGATCTTATGTAATTTCTGCTGAAATCTGTATCCTGTCTCAATCTGTAATACCTCCTTGGCTCACTATATTGTCTGCATGGTCTACTTTCTAGTCAGCTAATTGTATTTGGTAGTATTATATATTCTTTAACCAATTTCTCCCCCCCCCCCCCATCATCCCATATTGTAAGTCGTGACATTCCTGTATGTATATCCTAACTTGCTGTTTTGTCTGGTCACCAAACAGGGAGATTCTGATTCCTGACACGCTGTTATTCATTCATCCTCCTATTCCTAATCACTTCTTCCCATCCCTCTTCCTATTTTATCTACAGGTCTATTAGTTAGTTGCTCTGACATTACTTTGCCTTACCTGATACACTTAAATACATTGTGAAGAATTACTTCAACCCGTCTGATAAGCATCAATTTTACACCAACTACAGATATCACAAATATGGCAACAAAACTAGCAAATGACTAACTAATATCCTGAATGGCACCAGGGGAGCTATGACAGTCCACCCTTTACTTCTCCCAGATGGGAACCACACTCCCTCTAACAAACCAACAACTCAGATGAGACTTCTTGCCACTATATACTCCTCTCTGTCTTCACAGACTCATATCCTTCTTACCTTTCCTCAGACTCCATTTTAGCTCTGTGCTCCACCCTTGATTTCCCACAGGCACCCACTGACAAACTCCTCACTAACCCAGCCTATCACCCTCGCAGAAGGCAGCTGAGGCACCTGGTCCTGACGGATTCAGTGGTGATTTTTATAAACTATTTGAAGAGAAGATCAGCACTGTTCTTGTATCTTTTTTTTAACCATGTTCTATTTAATGGTGTCCTACCATTGTATTTTAACTCAGCAATTATAAAAGTACTCCCGCAAGCCAGCAGAGATTTATCTAAACCAGAATCATATGGGTCAATATTTCTTCTAAACTGTGATTACAAGTTACTAACTAAAATTCTTGCTGACCGCTTAAATTCCATATTACCGCTAATAATCCATCGGGATCAGACAGGATTTATTAAGGGCAGACACTCTGTAATTAATGTACGCAGAGTCCTTGCAGCCACTCAAGCTTTCCATAGTGAGTCCAATTTGACCAATGCTAAACTTATATTATCTGTAGATGTCGAAAAGGCCATTGATTTAGTACATTGGTCTCATTTATACTTAGGGAGGCCAATCCCGGGATCTGAATCAGCGGGATCCCGGGATTTAGGTCCAAAAATGGCCGGGAATCAATCCCGGGATTGGAAGAACCAATCCCGGGGATTGAGGGATCAGCGTTGAGCGTCCTCCGGACCCTCAGACGCTGCCCGGCTTCCTGCTCCCCTGCGCGGTGTGACGTGCAGTGACAGGTTACGCTGCGCCATCACACCCTGCTGGGAGCCGCCGGGAGAGAGCTGCTGAAGTGTCCCACCCGCACGCCCCGGTGTATGGTGAGTTATGTGTGCAGGGCGAGGGGGGCGGCACACAGGGAAACGCCAATCCCGGGGATCCCGGCATTGACCATTATTTAGTCCCAAAAAATGGCCCGGGATTGGCCTCCCTATTCATACTCGACTATGGAAAGATTTGGCTTTTGTTCCTGTCTTTATCTCCTTCCTTCAGACTATTTCCACTAAGCCCAGACCTCACATTTCTTGTCATGGATTTCTTTCCTCCCCCTTCCCTATCCAAAGAGAAACTCGTCAAGGTCGCCCCCTCTCACACCTATTTGTCCTAGCCATTGATCTCCTCACGATTGCTCTCCGCAACTCCCCTGCCGTTAGCGGTATCCATTTATCGTCTGTGGAACTAAAGCTTGCACTGTTCGCAGACGATATGCTTCTCTTTATTTCCGATCCAGCCAGATCTATCCCTGTAATTATGGATATTACTGAATCGTATGGCCCCATATCAGGATATAAGATTAGTATAAGTAAATCAGAGGTACTTTCTATTACTACCCTATCTCCCTCCTCCAAATCAATGCCTTCCCTAACTCAATTTCAGATCCAAACCTCCCATATCAAATATTTGGGAGTCCAAATCTCTAGGACCCCCGCCTCTTTACATAAAAATAACTTTATCCACTTGTTCAATAAAGTCTTCTCTCCAATGGATGCCTGGGCCAAGTTACCCCTTTCCATTCTAGGCAGAGCTGCCGTATTGAAATGTGATATATTCCCCAAAATGTATTTATTGTCTCCAGCTGCTGAGGGCTCTATTGCCAGCAGGATGACTAAAGCTCAGCAGAGCAATGTCATCCTTCCTACAGAATGGTCAGCGCCCAAGAATGACTCTGCTTAAGCTCACTAAATCCCAAAAAGCCAGCGTCTTAATATCCCTGATTTTGCCTTATATTCCCACACCACTCATTTCAGATACATATCGGACTGGCTTCTAGAAACTTCACACTATACTGACTGTGAACGGGAAAGACTTGTCACCCCTTCTCGCTGGGTGCACTCCTCATACTCCGTCTCATCCCAGAACACATCTTACATCATACACTTTTCAGGGATACATATGAACTTGGCTGTTCATTAATAAGACCTTAAAAAAATCAACACTCTTTATCCCCCTCTGCGGCAACCCCAATGTTTTACCCAGAGCCGGCCCTAACCAATATGATGCCCTAGGCAAGATTTTGGCTGGTGCCCCCTAGCACCGCCGCTAGTTCTGCAGGAGATGCCTGGCGTGAGTCAGCTGGCAGCTCTGCTAACGTCGGGCGCCTTTTGTTTATGAAAATGCATCTTATTATTTGCATTACTATGTGGCTTCTGCTGATTAAAATGATATGTTGCATGCCTATATTCTGTGTGCAACTGTGGCTGTATCTGCATACGAAATGCTATGTTGCAGTGATTTCCATAAATACACTGCAACATAGCATTTCGTATGCAGATACATCCGCAGTCACACACAGAATATAGGCATGCCACATATCATTTTAATCAGCAGAAGCTGCTGGTGCCCCTAAGCATACCAAATGCCCTAGGCATTTGCCTAGTTTGCCTATGCCTAAGGCCGGCTCTGGTTTTACCATCCATTTAGAACCCAGCTATTCAGACTTGGCGTAGAAAAGACCTAAAAACTTAGCTACAAAATTACCGATCGGGCCGACATTTCTGTATTTAAAATACTTTTTTTTTATTGATTTTATGTTATATTCTAATTTTCTGAGATTTTGGATTTGGGTTTTCTTAAGCTGTAAGCCACAATCATTAAAATTATAACAAATAAAGGCTGAAATATCTCACTTTGCATGTAATGAGTCTGTATACTGTAATATATTAGTTTGACTTTTTAAGTTGAATTACTTAAATAAATGAACTTTTGCACAATATTCTAATTTTCTGAGTTTCACCTGTACATGCAATAGACAGGCAGGCAGACAGGCATGCGATAGACAGGCAGACAGGCATGCGATAGACAGGCAGCCATGCGACAGGCAGGCGGACAGACATGCGACAGATAGGCAGGCAGGCATGCGATAGACAGGCAGGCAGACAGGCATACGATAGACAGACATGCGATAGATAGACAGGCAGGCAGCCATGCGATAGACAGGCAGGCAGGCAGCCATGCGATAGACAGGCAGGCAGGCAGCCATGCGATAGACAGGCAGGCAGGCAGCCATGCGATAGACAGGCAGGCAGGCAGCCATGCGATAGACAGGCAGGCAGGCAGCCATGCGATAGACAGGCAGGCAGGCAGCCATGCGATAGACAGGCAGGCAGGCAGCCATGCGATAGACAGGCAGGCAGACAGGCATACGATAGACAGCCATGCAATAGACAGGCAGGCAGCCATGCGATAGACAGGCAGGCAGGCAGCCATGCGATAGACAGGCAGGCAGACAGGCATACGATAGACAGCCATGCGATAGACAGGCAGGCAGCCATGCGATAGACAGGCAGGCAGCCATGCGATAGACAGGCAGGCAGCCATGCGATAGACAGGCAGGCAGCCATGCGATAGACAGGCAGGCAGCCATGCGATAGACAGGCAGGCAGCCATGCGATAGACAGACAGGCAGCCATGCGATAGACAGGCAGGCAGCCATGCGATAGACAGGCAGGCAGCCATGCGATAGACAGGCAGGCAGCCAGCCATGCGATAGACAGGCAGGCAGACAGGCATACGATAGACAGCCATGCGATAGACAGGCAGGCAGCCATGCGATAGACAGGCAGGCAGCCATGCGATAGACAGGCAGGCAGCCATGCGATAGACAGGCAGGCAGCCATGCGATAGACAGGCAGGCAGCCATGCGATAGACAGGCAGGCAGCCATGCGATAGACAGGCAGGCAGCCATGCGATAGACAGGCAGGCAGGCAGCCATGCGATAGACAGGCAGGCAGCCATGCGATAGACAGGCAGGCAGGCAGCCATGCGATAGACAGGCAGGCAGGCAGCCATGCGATAGACAGGCAGGCAGCCATGCGATAGACAGGCAGGCAGCCATGCGATAGACAGGCAGACAGCCAGCCATGCGATAGACAGGCAGACAGCCAGCCATGCGATAGACAGGCAGACAGCCAGCCATGAGATAGACAGGCAGGCATTCGATAGACAGGCAGGCAGGCATTCGATAGACAGGCAGGCAGACAGCCATGCGATAGACAGGCAGGCGGACAGACATGCGATAGACAGGCAGACAGCCATGCGATAGACAGGCAGGCGGACAGACATGCGATAGACAGGCAGACAGCCATGCGATAGACAGGCAGGCAGGTAGCCATGCGATAGACAGGCAGGCAGGTAGCCATGCGATAGACAGGCAGGCAGCCAGCCATGCGATAGACAGGCAGGCATTCGATAGACAGGCAGGCAGCCAGCCATGCGATAGACAGGCAGGCAGGCATTCGATAGACAGGCAGGCAGGCAGCCATGCGATAGACAGGCAGGCGGACAGACATGCAATAGACAGACCTCTCGCGCGGTTAGCCCCGGCTTGGGAACCAGCATGACTTCTTCCATAAGGTTGAGCTTCCCGGGAGAGGATTTACCATAACTGAGCAGCGTTATCAGGGGTGTCGGCAGAACGAGTTCTGAGGGCAGCTGATGTCGGGAAATAGAAAGTGCTTGTTACATGTATTCAGGAATAAGCTGGTGTCCTGCTACTGGGACTGAATACAATAAATACAAACACAATGGGCTGATCTAGAAGAGACTGTAATAGCGATCGCATTGTGCACATGGGAATGAGACTTATATGCAGTTATACACAGGCCGCCTCTACCTACACCCATATACCCCATAGTCTCCAGTGCATATAGCCCCCGGGGCCGGACTGACACAGACCACCTCTACCTACACCCATAGCCCCCATAGTCTTCAGTGCATATAGCCCCGGGGCCGGACTGACACAGGTCACCTCTACCTACACCCATAGCCCCCATAGTCTCCAGTGCATATAGCCCCCAGGGCCGGACTGACACAGACCACCTCTACCTACACCCATAGCCCCCATAGTCTTCAGTGCATATAGCCCCCGGGGCCGGACTGACACAGGCCACCTCTACCTACACCCATAGCCCCATAGTCTTCAGTGCATATAGCCCCCGGGGCCGGACTGACACAGGCCACCTCTACCTACACCCATAGCCCCATAGTCTTCAATGCATATAGCCCCCGGGGCCGGACTGACACAGGCCACCTCTACCTACACCCATATACCCCATAGTCTCCAGTGCATATAGCCCCCGGGGCCGGACTGACACAGGTCACCTCTACCTACACCCATATACCCCATAGTCTCCAGTGCATATAGCCCCCGGGGCCGGACTGACACAGGCCACCTCTACCTACACCCATAGCCCCCATAGTCTTCAGTGCATATAGCCCCGGGGCCGGACTGACACAGGTCACCTCTACCTACACCCATATACCCCATAGTCTCCAGTGCATATAGCCCCCGGGGCCGGACTGACACAGGCCACCTCTACCTACACCCATAGCCCCCATAGTCTTCAGTGCATATAGCCCCCGGGGCCGGACTGACACAGACCACCTCTACCTACACCCATAGCCCCCATAGTCTTCAGTGCATAAAGCCCCCGGAGCCGGACTGACACAGACCACCTCTACCTACACCCATAGCCCCCATAGTCTCCAGTGCATATAGCCCCCGGGGCCGGACTGACACAGGCCACCTCTACCTACACCCATATACCCCATAGTCTCCAGTGCATATAGCCCCCGGGGCCGGACTGACACAGGCCACCTCTACATACACCCATATACCCCATAGTCTCCAGTGCATATAGCCCCCAGGGCCGGACTGACACAGGCCACCTCTACCTACACCCATATACCCCATAGTCTCCAGTGCATATAGACCCCAGGGCCGGACTGACACAGGTCACCTCTACCTACACCCATATACCCCATAGTCTCAAGTGCATATAGCCCCCGGGGACGGACTGACACAGGCCGCCTCTACCTACACCCATAGCCCCCATAGTCTCCAGTGCATATAGCCCCCGGGGCCGGACTGACACAGGTCACCTCTACCTACACCTATATACCCCATAGTCTTCAGTGCATATAGCCCCCGGGGATGGACTGACACAGGCCACCTCTACCTACACCCATAGCCCCATAGTCTCCAGTGCATATAGCCCCCGGGGCCGGACTGACACAGGCCACCTCTACCTACACCCATATACCCCATAGTCTTCAGTGCATATAGCCCCCGGGGCCGGACTGACACAGGCCACCTCTACCTACACCCATAGTCTTCAGTGCATATAGCCCCCGGGGCCAGACTGACACAGGCCACCTCTACCTACACCCATATACCCCATAGTCTTCAGTGCATATAGCCCCCGGGGCCGGAATGACACAGGCCACCTCTACCTACACCCATAGCCCCATAGTCTTCAGTGCATATAGCCCCCGGGGCCGGACTGACACAGGCCACCTCTACCTACACCCATAGCCCCCATAGTCTTCAGTGCACATAGCCCCCGGGGGCCGTACTGACACAGGCCACCTCTACCTACACTCACAGCCCCATAGTCTCCAGTGCATATAGCCCCCGGGGCCGGACTGACACAGGCCACCTCTACCTACACCCACAGCCCCCATAGTCTCCAGTGCATATAGCCCCCGGGGCCGGACTGACACAGGTCACCTCTACCTACACCCACAGCCCCCATAGTCTCCAGTGCATATAGCCCCCGGGGCCGGACTGACACAGGCCACCTCTACCTACACCCATAGCCCCCATAGTCTTCAGTGCATATAGCCCCCGGGGCCGGACTGACACAGGCCACCTCTACCTACACCCATAGCCCCATAGTCTCCAGTGCATATAGCCCCCGGGGCCGGACTGACACAGGCCACCTCTACCTACACCCATAGCCCCATAGTCTTCAGTGCATATAGCCCCCGGGGCCGGACTGACACAGGTCGCCTCTACCTACACCCATAGTCTTCAGTGTATATAGCCCCCGGGGCCGGACTAACACACACCACCTCAACCTACACCCATATACCCCATAGTCTTCAGTGCATATAGCCCCCGGGGCCGGACTGACACAGACCACCTCTACCTACACCCATAGCCCCCATAGTCTCTAGTGCATATAGCCCCCGGGGCCGGACTGACACAGGTCACCTCTACCTACACCCATAGCCCCCATAGTCTCCAGTGCATATAGCCCCCGGGGCCGGACTGACACAGGCCACCTCTACCTACACCCATATACCCCATAGTCTCCAGTGCATATAGCCCCCGGGGCCGGACTGACACAGGTCACCTCTACCTACACCTATATACCCCATAGTCTTCAGTGCATATAGCCCCCGGGGATGGACTGACACAGGCCACCTCTACCTACACCCATAGCCCCATAGTCTCCAGTGCATATAGCCCCCGGGGACGGACTGACACAGGTCACCTCTACCTACACCCATATACCCCATAGTCTTCAGTGCATATAGCCCCCGGGGATGGACTGACACAGGCCACCTCTACCTACACCCATAGCCCCATAGTCTCCAGTGCATATAGCCCCCGGGGCCGGACTGACACAGGCCACCTCTACCTACACCCATAGCCGCATAGTCTCCAGTGCATATAGCCCCCGGGGCCGGACTGACACAGGCCACCTCTACCTACACCCATAGCCCCATAGTCTTCAGTGCATATAGCCCCCGGGGCCGGACTGACACAGGCCACCTCTACCTACACCCATATACCCCATAGCCTTCAGTGCATATAGCCCCCGGGGGCCGTACTGACACAGGCCACCTCTACCTACACTCACAGCTCCATAGTCTCCAGTGCATATAGCCCCCGGGGCCGGACTGACACAGGCCACCTCTACCTACACCCACAGCCCCCATAGTCTCCAGTGCATATAGCCCCCGGGGCCGGACTGACACAGGTCACCTCTATCTACACCCACAGCCCCCATAGTCTCCAGTGCATATAGCCCCCGGGGACGGACTGACACAGGCCACCTCTACCTACACCCATAGCCACATAGTCTCCAGTGCATATAGCCCCCGGGGCCGGACTGACACAGGCCACCTCTACCTACACCCATATACCCCATAGTCTCCAGTGCATATAGCCCCCGGGGACGGACTGACACAGGCCACCTCTACCTACACCCACAGCCCCATAGTCTCCAGTGCATATAGCCCCCGGGGCCGGACTGACACAGGCCACCTCTACCTACACCCACAGCCCCCATAGTCTCCAGTGCATATAGCCCCCGGGGCCGGACTGACACAGGTCACCTCTACCTACACCCATATACCCCATAGTCTTCAGTGCATATAGCCCCCGGGGCCGGACTGACACAGGTCACCTCTACCTACACCCATATACCCCATAGTCTCCAGTGCATATAGCCCCCGGGACCGGACTGACACAGGCCACCTCTACCTACACCCATAGCCCCCATAGTCTCCAGTGCATATAGCCCCCGGGGCCGGACTGACACAGGCCACCTCTACCTACACCCATAGCCCCCATAGTCTCCAGTGCATATAGCCCCCAGGGCCGGACTGACACAGGCCACCTCTACCTACACCCATAGCCCCCATAGTCTCTGCATATAGCCCCCGGGGACGGACTGACACAGGCCGCCTCTACCTACACCCATAGCCCCCATAGTCTCCAGTGCATATAGCCCCCGGGGTAAGACTGACACAGGTCACCTCTACCTACACCCATATACCCCATAGTCTTCAGTGCATATAGCCCCCGGGGATGGACTGACACAGGCCACCTCTACCTACACCCATAGCCCCATAGTCTCCAGTGCATATAGCCCCCGGGGACGGACGGACACAGGCCGCCTCTACCTACACCCATAGCCCCCATAGTCTCCAGTGCATATAGCCCCCGGGGCCGGACTGACACAGGTCACCTCTTCCTACACCCATATACCCCATAGTCTTCAGTGCATATAGCCCCCAGGGCCGGACTGACACAGGCCACCTCTACCTACACCCATAGCCCCATAGTCTTCAGTGCATATAGCCCCCGGGGCCGGACTGACACAGGCCACCTCTACCTACACCCATATACCCATAGTCTTCAGTGCACATAGCCCCAGGGGGCCGGACTGACACAGGCCACCTCTACCTACACTCACAGCCCCATAGTCTCCAGTGCATATAGCCCCCGGGGCCGGACTGACACAGGCCACCTCTACCTACACCCACAGCCCCAATAGTCTCCAGTGCATATAGCCCCCGGGGCCGGACTGACACAGGTCACCTCTATCTACACCCACAGCCCCCATAGTCTCCAGTGCATATAGCCCCCGGGGACGGACTGACACAGGCCACCTCTACCTACACCCATAGCCCCATAGTCTCCAGTGCATATAGCCCCCGGGGCCGGACTGACACAGGCCACCTCTACCTACACCCATAGCCCCCATAGTCTTCAGTGCATATAGCCCCCGGGGACGGACTGACACAGGCCACCTCTACCTACACCCATAGCCCCATAGTCTCCAGTGCATATAGCCCCCGGGGCCGGACTGACACAGGCCACCTCTACCTACACCCATATACCCCATAGTCTACAGTGCATATAGCCCCCGGTGCAGGACTGACACAGGCCACCTCTACCTACACCCATATACCCAATAGTCTTCAGTGCATATAGCCCCCGGGGACGGACTGACACAGGTCACCTCTATCTACACCCATATACCCCATAGTCTCCAGTGCGTATAGCCCCCGGGGCCGGACTGACACAGGTCACCTCTACCTACACCCATATACCCCATAGTCTCCAGTGCATATAGCCCCCGGGGCCGGACTGACACAGGTCACCTCTACCTACACCCACAGCCCCCATAGTCTTCAGTGCATATAGCCCCCGGGGCCGGAATGACACAGGCCACATCTACCTACACCCATATACCCCATAGTCTTCAGTGCATATAGCCCCCGGGGCCGGACTGACACAGGCCACCTCTACCTACACCCATATACCCTATAGTCTTCAGTGCATATAGCCCCCGGAGCCGGACTGACACAGGCCACCTCTACCTACACCCATAGCCCCCATGGTCTTCAGTGCAAATAACCCCCGGGGCCGGACTGACACAGGCCACCTCTACCTACACCCATATACCCCATAGTCTCCAGTGCATATAGCCCCCGGGGCCGGACTGACACAGGCCACCTCTACCTACACCCATAGCCCCCATAGTCTCCAGTGCATATAGCCCCCGGGGCCGGACTGACACAGGCCACCTCTACCTACACCCATAGCCCCCATAGTCTCCAGTGCATATAGCCCCCAGGGCCGGACTGACACAGGCCACCTCTACCTACACCCATATACCCCATAGTCTCCAGTGCATATAGCCCCCGGGGCCGGACTGACACAGGCCACCTCTACCTACACCCATAGCCCCATAGTCTTCAGTGCATATAGCCCCCGGGGCCGGACTGACACAGGCCACCTCTACCTACACCCATATACCCCATAGTCTCCAGTGCATATAGCCCCCGGGGCCGTACTGACACAGGCCACCTCTACCTACACCCATATACCCCATAGTCTTCAGTGCATATAGCCCCCGGGGCCGAATGACACAGGCCACCTCTACCTACACCCATAGCCCCCATAGTCTCCAGTGCATATAGCCCCCGGGGCCGGACTGACACAGGCCACCTCTACCTACACCCATAGCCCCATAGTCTCCAGTGCATATAGCCCCCGGGGCCGGACTGACACAGGCCACCTCTACCTACACCCATATACCCCATAGTCTCCAGTGCATATAGCCCCCGGGGCCGGACTGACACAGGCCACCTCTACCTACACCCATATACCCCATAGTCTTCAGTGCATATAGCCCCCGGGGGCCGGACTGACACAGGCCACCTCTACCTACACCCATAGCCCCCATAGCCTTCAGTGTATATAGCCCCCGGGGCCGGACTGACACAGGCCACCTCTACCTACACCCATATACCCCACAGTCTCCAGTGCATATAGCCCCCGGGGCCGGACTGACACAGGTCATCTATACCTACACCAATAGCCCCCATAGTCTCCAGTGCATATAGCCCCCGAGGCCGGAATGACACAGGTCACCTCTACCTACACCCATATACCCCATAGTCTTCAGTGCATATAGCCCCCGGGGCCGGACTGACACAGGCCACCTCTACCTACACCCATAGCCCCCATAGTCTCCAGTGCATATAGCCCCCGGGGCCGGACTGACACAGGCCACCTCTACCTACACCCATAGCCCCCATAGTCTACAGTGCATATAGCCCCCGGGGCCGGACTGACACAGGCCACCTCTACCTACACCCATAGCCCCATAGTCTCCAGTGCATATAGCCCCCGGGGCCGGACTGACACAGGCCACCTCTACCTACACCCATATACCCCATAGTCTCCAGTGCATATAGCCCCCGGGGCCGGACTGACACAGGCCACCTCTACCTACACCCATAGCCCCATAGTCTCCAGTGCATATAGCCCCCGGGGCCGGACTGACACAGGCCACCTCTACCTACACCCATAGCCCCCATAGTCTCCAGTGCATATAGCCCCCGGGGCCGGACTGACACAGGCCACCTCTACCTACACCCATAGCCCCCATAGTCTCCAGTGCATATAGCCCCCGGGGCCGGACTGACACAGGCCACCTCTACCTACACCCATATACCCCATAGTCTACAGTGCATATAGCCCCCGGTGCAGGACTGACACAGGCCACCTCTACCTACACCCATATACCCAATAGTCTTCAGTGCATATAGCCCCCGGGGACGGACTGACACAGGTCACCTCTATCTACACCCATATACCCCATAGTCTCCAGTGCGTATAGCCCCCGGGGCCGGACTGACACAGGCCACCTCTACCTACACCCATAGCCCCCATAGTCTCCAGTGCATATAGCCCCCGGGCCCGGACTGACACAGGTCACCTCTATCTACACCCATATACCCCATAGTCTCCAGTGCGTATAGCCCCCGGGGCCGGACTGACACAGGTCACCTCTACCTACACCCATATACCCCATAGTCTCCAGTGCATATAGCCCCCGGGGCCGGACTGACACAGGTCACCTCTACCTACACCCACAGCCCCCATAGTCTTCAGTGCATATAGCCCCCGGGGCCGGAATGACACAGGCCACATCTACCTACACCCATATACCCCATAGTCTTCAGTGCATATAGCCCCCGGGGCCGGACTGACACAGGCCACCTCTACCTACACCCATATACCCTATAGTCTTCAGTGCATATAGCCCCCGGAGCCGGACTGACACAGGCCACCTCTACCTACACCCATAGCCCCCATGGTCTTCAGTGCAAATAACCCCCGGGGCCGGACTGACACAGGCCACCTCTACCTACACCCATATACCCCATAGTCTCCAGTGCATATAGCCCCCGGGGCCGGACTGACACAGGCCACCTCTACCTACACCCATAGCCCCCATAGTCTCCAGTGCATATAGCCCCCGGGGCCGGACTGACACAGGCCACCTCTACCTACACCCATAGCCCCCATAGTCTCCAGTGCATATAGCCCCCAGGGCCGGACTGACACAGGCCACCTCTACCTACACCCATATACCCCATAGTCTCCAGTGCATATAGCCCCCGGGGCCGGACTGACACAGGCCACCTCTACCTACACCCATAGCCCCATAGTCTTCAGTGCATATAGCCCCCGGGGCCGGACTGACACAGGCCACCTCTACCTACACCCATATACCCCATAGTCTCCAGTGCATATAGCCCCCGGGGCCGTACTGACACAGGCCACCTCTACCTACACCCATATACCCCATAGTCTTCAGTGCATATAGCCCCCGGGGCCGAATGACACAGGCCACCTCTACCTACACCCATAGCCCCCATAGTCTCCAGTGCATATAGCCCCCGGGGCCGGACTGACACAGGCCACCTCTACCTACACCCATAGCCCCATAGTCTCCAGTGCATATAGCCCCCGGGGCCGGACTGACACAGGCCACCTCTACCTACACCCATATACCCCATAGTCTCCAGTGCATATAGCCCCCGGGGCCGGACTGACACAGGCCACCTCTACCTACACCCATATACCCCATAGTCTTCAGTGCATATAGCCCCCGGGGGCCGGACTGACACAGGCCACCTCTACCTACACCCATAGCCCCCATAGCCTTCAGTGTATATAGCCCCCGGGGCCGGACTGACACAGGCCACCTCTACCTACACCCATATACCCCACAGTCTCCAGTGCATATAGCCCCCGGGGCCGGACTGACACAGGCCACCTCTACCTACACCCATAGCCCCCATAGTCTCCAGTGCATATAGCCCCCGGGGCCGGACTGACACAGGCCACCTCTACCTACACCCATATACCCCATAGTCTCCAGTGCATATAGCCCCCGGGGCCGGACTGACACAGGCCACCTCTACCTACACCCATATACCCCATAGTCTTCAGTGCATATAGCCCCCGGGGCCGGACTGACACAGGCCACCTCTACCTACACCCATAGCCCCCATAGTCTCCAGAGCATATAGCCCCTGGGGCCGGACTGACACAGGCCACCTCTACCTACACCCATATACCCCATAGTCTTCAGTGCATATAGCCCCCGGGGCCGTACTGACACAGGCCGCCTCTACCTACACCCATATACCCCATAGTCTTCAGTGCATATAGCCCCCGGGGCCGGACTGACACAGGCCACCTCTACCTACACCCATAGCCCCATAGTCTCCAGTGCATATAGCCCCCGGGGCCAGACTGACACAGGTGGATGGCCAGCTACACAGGGCTGCCCGTTCTTGGCTGGCTCAGAGGCCCCCTGGCTCATGCACACTAATGACAGGGCAGCATGCAGCCCCAGTCAGTCCTGATTAGCGCTGGCGCAGAAGATGGCTGCACTTGGCGTGGGGATCGGTTTATCATCCTCTGTTAGGCATTATACCTGTAACGGCTGTAGTCAGAAAGATCCATGCCTGGCACTACGTGACCACACAGAGTAATTCAGTATGGTAAACCTGCCATCTGGGACGCAGCGCGGATCACGATATGAGGAGACGCCGCTGGCTGCATTCCCATACTAGTGCATTGCTGCCGATTCCACGTACATATCTGACTCCGGCCCCAGTGCCGGGGGTACAAGCTGGCGTCAGCGTCATTGGTGGGACAGGAGACTGCAGCGTACCCACAGCAGGTTACAGACGCTGGCGGGTTCTCTGAGCCACCCTGCACTGATCTGTAATGTATACACTTTATATTCCAATGTACTATCATTTCTTATGTGTAAATGTTACGTGTTCCACAGGAAATCCACTCGCATCCCTTTATCTGTATGTGAGGCTGCGTCACAACTGCGCACAACCATACACAGCCCTCACTGCAGAGGCCGCAGCTCATCATCCTATGCACTCTGCAAAGCCACAATCCACTTCTGAATAAGCCCCACTGTGACCCACAATCCATCACTGAATAATCCCCACTGTGACCCACAATCCATCTCTGAATAATCCCCACTGTGACCCACAATCCATCACTGAATAATCCCCACTGTGACCCACAATCCATCACTGAATAATCCCCACTGTGACCCACAATCCATCACTGAATAATCCCCACTGTGACCCACAATCCATCTCTGAATAATCCCCACTGTGACCCACAATCCATCACTGAATAAATAAGAATTTACTTACCGATAATTCTATTTCTCGTAGTCCGTAGTGGATGCTGGGGACTCCGTCAGGACCATGGGGTTTAGCGGCTCCGCAGGAGACAGGGCACAATAATAAAAGCTTTAGGATCAGGTGGTGTGCACTGGCTCCTCCCCCTATGACCCTCCTCCAAGCCTCAGTTAGGATACTGTGCCCGGACGAGCGTGCATAATAAGGAAGGATATTGAATCCCGGGTAAGACTCATACCAGCCACACCAATCACACCGTACAACCTGTGATCTGAACCCAGTTAACAGTATGATAACAACGAAGGAGCCTCTGAAAAGATGGCTCACAACAAGAATAACCCGATTTTTGTAACAATAACTATGTACAAGTATTGCAGACAATCCGCACTTGGGATGGGCGCCCAGCATCCACTACGGACTACGAGAAATAGAATTATCGGTAAGTAAATTCTTATTTTCTCTAACGTCCTAAGTGGATGCTGGGGACTCCGTCAGGACCATGGGGATTATACCAAAGCTCCCAAACGGGCGGGAGAGGGCGGATGACTCTGCAGCACCGAATGAGAGAACTCCAGGTCCTCCTCAGTCAGGGTGTGCCCCTGACCAAGTAGCAGCTCGGCAAAGTTGTAAAGCCGAGACCCCTCGGGCAGCCGCCCAAGATGAGCCCACTTCCTTGTGGAATGGGCTTTTACTGATTTTGGCTGTGGCAAGCCTGCCACAGAATGTGCAAGCTGAATTGTACTACAAATCCAGCGAGCAATCGTCTGCTTAGAAGCAGGAACACCCATCTTGTTGGGTGCATACAGGCTAAACAGCGAGTCAGATTTTCTGACTCCAGTCGTCCTGGAAACATATTTTCAGGGCCTTGACAACGTCAAGTAACTTGGAGTCCTCCAAGTCCCTAGTAGCCGCAGGTACCACAATAGGTTGGTTCATGTGAAAAACAGAACACACCTTAAGGAGAAATTGAGGACGAGTCCTCAATTCTGCCCTGTCAGAATGAAAAATTAAGTAAGGGCTTTTATATGATAAAGCCGCCCATTCTGACACACGCCTGGCTGAAGCCAGGGCTAATAGAATCTTCACCTTCCATGTGAAATATTTTAATTCCACAGTGGTGAGTGGATCAAACCAATGTGACTTTAGGAAACTCAAAACAACATTGAGATCCCAAGGTGCCACTGGGGGCACAAAAGGAGGCTGTATATGCAGTACCCCTTTTACAAACGTCTGAACTTCAGGCACTGAAGCCAGTTCTTTCTGGAAGAAATTTGACAGGGTCGAAATTTGAACCTTAATGGACCCTAATTTTAGGCCCATAGACAGTCCTGTTTTCAGGAAATGTAGGAAACGATCCAGTTGGAATTCCTCTGTAGGGACCTTCTTGGCCTCACACCACGCAACATATTTTCGCCAAATGCGGTGAAAATGTTTTGCGGTTACATCCTTCCTGGCTTCGACCAGGGTAGGGATGACTTCATCTGGAATGCCCTTTCAGGATCCGGCGTTCAACTGCCATGCCGTCAAACGCAGCCGCGGTAAGTCTTGGAACAGACAAGGCCCCTGCTGGAGCAGGTCCTTTCTTAAAGGTAGAGGCCACGGTTCTTCCGTGAGCATCTCTTGAAGTTCCGGGTACCAAGTCCTTCTTGACCCATCCGGAACCACGAGTATCGTTCTTACTCATCTCCTTCTTATGATTCTCAGTACTTTTGGTATGAGATGCATAGGAGGGAACACATACCCTGACTGGTACACCCACAGTGTTACCAGAGCGTCCACCGCTATTGCCTGAGGGTCCCTTGACCTGGCGCAATATTTGTCCAGTTTTTTGTTCAGGCGGGACGCCATCATGTCCACCTTTGGTTTTTCCCAACGGTTTACAATCATGTGGAAGACTTCCCGCTGAAGTCCCCACTCTCCCGGGTGGAGGTTATGCCTGCTGAGGAAGTTTGCTTCCCAGTTTTCCACTCCCGGAATTAACACTGCTGAGAGTGTTATCACATGATTTTTCGCCCAGCGAAGAATCCTTGCAGTTTCTGCCATTTCCCTCCTGCTTCATGTGCCGCCCTGTCTGTTTACGTGGGCGACTGCCGTGATGTTGTCCCACTGGATCAATACCGGCTGACCTTGAAGCAGAGGTCTTGCTAAGCTTAGAGCCTTGTAAATTGCCCTTAGCTCCAGTATATTTATGTGGAGAGAAGTCTCCAGACTTGATCACACTCCCTGGAAATTTTTTCCTTGTGTGACTGCTCCCCAGCCACTCAGGCCGGCATCCGTGGTCACCAGGACCCAGTCCTGAATGTCGAATCTGCGGCCCTTTCATAGATGAGCACTCTGCAGCCACCGCAGAAGAAAACACCCTTGTCCTTGGAGACAGGGTTATCCGCTGATGCATCTGAAGATGCGATCCGGACCATTTTCCCAGCAGATTCCACCGAAAGGTTCTTGCGTGAAATCTACCGAATGGGATCGCTTTGTAAGAAACCACCATTTTTCACAGGACCCTTGTGCAATGATGCACTGATACTTTTCCTGGTTTTAGGAGGTTCCCGACTAGCTCGGATAACTCCCTGGTCTTCTTCTCCGGGAGAAAACATCCTTTTCTGGACTGTGTCCAGAATCATTCCTAGGAACATTAGACGTGTCGTCGGAAAAAGCTGCGATTTTGGAATATTTAGAATCCACTCGTGCTGTCGTAGAACTACTTGAGATAGTGCTACTCCGACCGCCAACTGTTCTCTGGACCTTGCCCTTATCAGGAAAGCGTCCATATTTCTTTTAGGAAGAATCATCATTTCGGCCATTACCATGGTAAAGACCCGGGGTGCCGTGGACAATCCAAACGGCAGCGTCTGAACGGATAGTGACAGTTCTGTACCACGAACCTGAGATACCCTTGGTGAGAAGGGCAAAATTTGGACATGTAGGTAAGCGTCCCTGATATCCAGTGACACCATATCGTCCTGGTTCGCTATCACTGCTCTGAGTGACTCCATCTTGATTTGGACCCTTGTATGTAATTGTTCAAATCTTTTAGATCTCACCGAGCCGTTTGGCTTCAGTACCACAATATAGTGTGGAATAATACCCCTTCCCTTGTTGTAGGAGGGGTACTTTGATTATCACCTGCTGGGAATACAGCCTGTGAATTTTTTTCCAATACTGCCTCCCTGTCGGAGGGAGACGTTGGTAAAGCAGACTTCAGGAACTTGTGAGGGGAAGACGTCTCGAATTTCCAATGTACACCTGGGATACTACGTGTAGGATCCAGGAGTCCACTTGCGAGTGAGCCCACTGCGTGCTGAAACTCTTGAGATGACCCCCCACCGCACCTGAGTCCGCTTGTATGGCCCCAGCGTCATGCTGCGGACTTGGCAGAAGCTGTGGAGGACTTCTGTTCCTGGGAATGGGCTGCCTGCTGCAGTCAGGGCCGTCTTAACAGCAGTGTAGGCCCCTGGGCACAGCAATGCACTGGGCCCCCTACCCACTCTCCAGCGGTAGGGGTGGGTGGGTGCTATCAGCGGCTGGTAGGGGGTGTTCTATCTTCCACTGAGCATGTAGGACCTGGAGCAGTAATTTCTGCTAATTACTCTATTACTGCACAGATGGGGCTAAACTGTAGAAGGGGGCATTGGGCTGAATGAAGATGCCCTGGTACATGACTTCCAGGGTGGTAGGGGGTGTTTAATACGTAGGGGAGGGGTAGATAGTGGAGTGGGCTTAATATTTATCATTTTCCAGTGGGAGCACAGCTTGCTTGACTGCAGATATCTCCAGTTCCTGAAAATATATTTCTTAGTTTTGAATGGGATAAAAAACGAGAGAGTCCCACCTTTCAGGAGGTACTGGGGACTTGGGGAACAGAGTTTAGGAGCCGGAGCAATTCACCAACGAAAATTGAAAACTGCATTTTAGGCGTGTGGAGCTGGTGCAGGGACCAGCTGCTGGAAGGCTGATATCTCTGGTTCTGGGCATAATAGAGACAAGCTGCCAGTGTCCAGCGAAAGGGGAAAGTCCCATCTTTTGGATTATACCCTCAGAAAAACTGTAAATCAGACAGAACCTGAGATATCTGGCTGGGAAGAGCAATTAACAGGCTCAGATGGGGTCCACTGCTTTCATGTTGGATATCTCTGGTTCCCCTGGGCCGATTTTCAAAAATCTGGTACCCCTGGAAAGAGGGGACCCTCAGCTATCAGCCTAGGGCCCTTATACTCCTGGGGCCCTTGGGCAAGAGCCCATTGAGCCCATACGAAAAGACGGCCCTGGCTGCAGTGTTCTTCCCTTTCCTCTAACCCTGGGCAGATATGACTGGCCTTTTGCCCGCCTGCCTTTATGGGTACGAAAGGACTGAGACTGAAAAGACTGTGTCCTTTTCTGCTGAGATGTGACTTGGGGTAACAAAAGTGGATTTTCCAGCTGTTGCCATGGCCACCAGGTCCGATGGACCGCCCCTTTATACGGCAATACTTCCATGTGCCGTCTGGAATCTGCATCACCTGACCACTGTCGTGTCTATAAACATCGTCTGGCAGATATGGACATCACATCTACTCTTGATGCCAGAATGCAAATATCCCTCTGCGCATCTCGCATATATAGAAATGCATCCTTAAAATGCTCTATAGTCAATAAAATATTGTTCCTGTCAAGGGTATCAATATTTTCAGTCAGGAAATCCGACCAAGCCCCCCCAGCGCTGCACATCCAGGCTGAGGCGATTGCTGGTCGTAGTATAACACCAGTATGTGTGTATATACTTTTTAGGATATTTTTCAGCTTCCTATCAGCTGGCTCTTTGAGGGCGGCCGTATCTGGAGACGGTAACGCCACTTGTTTTTATAAGCGTGTGAGCGCCTTATCCACCCTAAGGTGTGTTTCTCAACTCGCCCTCACTTCTGGCAGGAAAGGGTATACCTCCAATAACTTTCTATCGGAGGAAACCCACGTATCATCACACACTTTAATTTATCTGATTCAGGAAAAACTACAAGTAGATTATTCCCACCCTACATAATACCCTTATTTGTGGTACTTGTAGTATCAGAAATATGTAACACCTCCTTCATTGCCCTTAACATGTAACGTGTGGCCCTAAAGGAAAATACGTTTGTTTCTTCACCGTCGACACTGAAGTCAGTGTCCGTGTCTGTGTCTGTGTCGACCAACTGAGGTAAATGGGCGTTTTTACAAGCCCCTGACGGTGTCTGAGACGCCTGGACAGGTACTAATTTGTTTGCCGGCCGTCTCATGTCGTCAACCGACCTTGCATCGTGTTGACATTATCACGTAATTCCTAAATAAGCCATCCATTCCGGTGTCGACTCCCTAGAGAGTGACATCACCAATACAGGCAATTTGCTCCGCCTCCTCACCAACATCGTCCTCCTACATGTCGACACACACGTACCGACACACAGCACACACACAGGGAATGCTCTGATAGAGGACAGGACCCCACTAGCCCTTTGGGGAGACAGAGGGAGAGTTTGCCAGCACACACCAAAAACGCTATAATTATACAGGGACAACCCCTTATACAAGTGTTTTCCCTTATAGCATTTTCACATATGTAATCATATCGCCAAATAAGTGCCCCCCCTCTCTGTTTTAACCCTGTTTCTGTAGTGCAGTGCAGGGGAGAGCCTGGGAGCCTTCCTCACAGCAGAGCTGAGCAGGAAAATGGCGCCGTGTGCTGAGGAGAATAGGCCCCGCCCCCTAAAACGGCGGGCTCTTCTCCCGGAGTTTGTGAGATCTGGCAGGGGTTAAATACATCCATATAGCCTCAAGGGCTATATGTGATGTATTTTAGCCATAAAAAAGGTATAATACATTGCTGCCCAGGGCGCCCCCCCCCAGCGCCCTGCACCCTCAGTGACCGCTGGTATGAAGTGTGCTGACAACAATGGCGCACAGCTGCAGTGCTGTGCGCTACCTTATGAAGACTGAAAGTCTTCTGCCGCCTGTTTCTGGACCTCTGGACCTCTTCAACTTCGGCATCTGCAAGGGGGGTCGGCGGCACGGCTCCGGGACGAACCCCAGGGTGAGACCTGTGTTCCGACTCCCTCTGGAGCTAATGGTGTCCAGTAGCCTAAGAAGCAAATCCATCCTGCACGCAGGTGAGTTTACTTCTCTCCCCTAAGTCCCTCGTAGCAGTGAGCCTGTTGCCAGCAGGACTCACTGAAAATAAAAAAACCTAACTTAAACTTTTATTCTAAGCAGCTCAGGAGAGCCACCTAGATTGCACCCTTCTCGGCCGGGCACAAAAATCTAACTGAGGCTTGAAGGAGGGTCATAGGGGGAGGAGCCAGTGCACACCACCTGATCCTAAAGCTTTTATTATTGTGCCCTATCTCCTGCGGAGCCGCTAAACCCCATGGTCCTGACGGAGTCCCCAGCATCCACTTAGGACGTTAGAGAAATCCCCACTGTGACCCACAATCCATCTCTGAATAAGCCCCACTGTGACCCACAATCCATCTCTGAATAAGCCCCACTGTGACCCACAATCCATCTCTGAATAAGCCCCACTGTGACCCACAATCCATGTCTGAATAAGCCCCACTGTGACCCACAATCCATCTCTGAATAAGCCCCACTGTGACCCACAATCCATCACTGAATAATCCCCACTGTGACCCACAATCCATCTCTGAATAATCCCCACTGTGACCCACAATCCATCACTGAATAATCCCCACTGTGACCCACAATCCATCTCTGAATAATCCCCACTGTGACCCACAATCCATCTCTGAATAATCCCCACTGTGACCCACAATCCATCACTGAATAATCCTCTCTGTGACCCACAATCCATCTCGGAATAATCCCCACTGTGACCCACAATCCATCACTGAATAATCCCCACTGTGACCCACAATCCATCTCTGAATAATCCCCACTGTGACCCACAATCCATCACTGAATAATCCTCTCTGTGACCCACAATCCATCACTGAATAATCCTCTCTGTGACCCACAATCCATCTCTGAATAATCCCCACTGTGACCCACAATCCATCTCTGAATAATCCCCACTGTGACCCACAATCCATCTCTGAATAATCCCCACTGTGACCCACAATCCATCTCTGAATAAGCCCCACTGTGACCCACAATCCATCTCTGAATAAGCCCCACTGTGACCCACAATCCATCTCTGAATAATCCCCACTGTGACCCACAATCCATCTCTGAATAATCCCCACTGTGACCCACAATCCATCTCTGAATAAGCCCCACTGTGACCCACAATCCATCTCTGAATAAGCCCCACTGTGACCCACAATCCATCACTGAATAAGCCCCACTGTGACCCACAATCCATCACTGAATAATCCCCACTGTGACCCACAATCCATCTCTGAATAATCCCCACTGTGACCCACAATCCATCTCTGAATAATCCCCACTGTGACCCACAATCCATCTCTGAATAATCCCCACTGTGACCCACAATCCATCTCTGAATAAGCCCCACTGTGACCCACAATCCATCTCTGAATAATCGCCACTGTGACCCACAATCCATCTCTGAGCAAAGCCCCACTGTGACCCACAATCCATCTCTGAATAAGACCCACTGTGACCCACAATCCATCACTGAATAAGCCCCACTGTGACCCACAATCCATCTCTGAATAAGCCCCCCTGTGACCCACAATCCATCTCTGAATAAGCCCCACTGTGACCCACAATCCATCTCTGAATAATCCCCACTGTGACCCACAATCCATCTCTGAATAAACCCCACTGTGACCCACAATCCATCTCTGAATAATCCCCACTGTGACCCACAATCCATCTCTGAATAAGCCCCACTGTGACCCACAATCCATGTCTGAATAAGCCCCACTGTGACCCACAATCCATCACTGAATAAGCCCCACTGTGACCCACAATCCATGTCTGAATAAGCCCCACTGTGACCCACAATCCATCACTGAATAAGCCCCACTGTGACCCACAATCCATGTCTGAATAAGCCCCACTGTGACCCACAATCCATCACTGAATAAGCCTCTCTGTGACCCACAATCCATCTCTGAATAAGCCCCACTGTGACCCACAATCCATCACTGAATAAGCCTCTCTGTGACCCACAATCCATCTCTGAATAAGCCCCACTGTGACCAATAATCCATCTCTGAATAATCCCCACTGTGACCCACAATCCATCACTGAATAAGCCCCATTGTGACCCACAAGCCATCTCTGAATAAGCCCCACTGTGACCCACAATCCATCTCTGAATAAGCCCCACTGTGACCCACAATCCATCACTGAATAAGCCCCACTGTGACCCACAATCCATCTCTGAATAAGCCCCACTGTGACCCACAATCCATCACTGAATAAGCCCCACTGTGACCCACAATCCATCACTGAATAAGCCCCACTGTGACCCACAATCCATGTCTGAATAAGCCCCACTGTGACCCACAATCCATCACTGAATAAGCCCCTCTGTGACCCACAATCCATCTCTGAATAAGCCCCCCTGTGACCCACAATCCATCTCTGAATAAGCCCCCCTGTGACCCACAATCCATCTCTGAATAAGCCCCACTGTGACCCACAATCCATCACTGAATAAGCCCCACTGTGACCCACAATCCATGTCTGAATAAGCCCCACTGTGACCCACAATCCATCACTGAATAAGCCTCTCTGTGACCCACAATCCATCTCTGAATAAGCCCCACTGTGACCAATAATCCATCTCTGAATAATCCCCACTGTGACCCACAATCCATCACTGAATAATCCCCACTGTGACCCACAATCCATCTCTGAATAATCCCCACTGTGACCCACAATCCATCTCTGAATAATCCCCACTGTGACCCACAATCCATCTCTGAATAAGCCCCACTGTGACCCACATTCCATCTCTGAATAAGCCCCACTGTGACCCACAATCCATCTCTGAATAAGCCCCCCTGTGACCCACAATCCATCTCTGAATAAGCCCCACTGTGACCCACAATCCATCACTGAATAAGCCCCACTGTGACCCACAATCCATGTCTGAATAAGCCCCACTGTGACCCACAATCCATCACTGAATAAGCCTCTCTGTGACCCACAATCCATCTCTGAATAAGCCCCACTGTGACCAATAATCCATCTCTGAATAATCCCCACTGTGACCCACAATCCATCACTGAATAATCCCCACTGTGACCCACAATCCATCTCTGAATAATCCCCACTGTGACCCACAATCCATCTCTGAATAATCCCCACTGTGACCCACAATCCATCTCTGAATAAGCCCCACTGTGACCCACAATCCATCACTGAATAAGCCCCACTGTGACCCACAATCCATCTCTGAATAAGCCCCACTGTGACCCACAATCCATCACTGAATAAGCCCCACTGTGACCCACAATCCATCACTGAATAAGCCCCACTGTGACCCACAATCCATGTCTGAATAAGCCCCACTGTGACCCACAATCCATCTCTGAATAAGCCCCACTGTGACCCACAATCCATCACTGAATAATCCCCACTGTGACCAATAATCCATCTCTGCATAAACCCCACTGTGACCAACAAGCCATCTCTGAATAAGCCCCCCTTTGACCCACAATCCATCTCTGAATAAGCCTCTCTGTGACCCACAATCCATCTCTGAATAATCCCCACTGTGACCAATAATCCATCTCTGAATAATCCCCACAGTGACTCACAACCCATCTCTGAATAAAACCCACTGTGACCCATAATCCATCTCTGAATAAGCCCCACTGTGACCAATAATCCATCTCTGAATAAGCCCCACTGTGACCCATAATCCATCTCTGAATAAGCCCCACTGTGACCAATAATCCATCTCTGAATAACACCCACTGTGACCCACAACCCATCTCTGAATAAGCCCCACTGTGACCCACAATCCATGTCTGAATAAGCCCCACTGTGACCCACAATCCATCTCTGAATAAGCCTCCCTGTGACCCACAACCCATCTCTGAATAAGCCCCACTGCGACCCACAACCCATCTCTGAATAAGCCCCACTGTGACCCACAATCCATCTCTGAATAATCCCCACTGTGACCCACAATCCATCACTGAATAAGCCCCATTGTGACCCACAAGCCATCTCTGAATAAGCCCCACTGTGACCCACAATCCATCTCTGAATAAGCCCCTCTGTGACCCACAATCCATCTCTGAATAAACCCCACTGTGACCCACAATCCATCACTGAATAAGCCCCACTGTGACCCACAATCCATCACTGAATAAGCCCCACTGTGACCCACAATCCATGTCTGAATAAGCCCCACTGTGACCCACAATCCATCACTGAATAAGCCCCTCTGTGACCCACAATCCATCTCTGAATAAGCCCCCCTGTGACCCACAATCCATCTCTGAATAAGCCCCCCTGTGACCCACAATCCATCTCTGAATAAGCCCCACTGTGACCCACAATCCATCACTGAATAAGCCCCACTGTGACCCACAATCCATCTCTGAATAAGCCCCCCTGTGACCCACAATCCATCTCTGAATAAGCCCCACTGTGACCCACAATCCATCACTGAATAAGCCCCACTGTGACCCACAATCCATGTCTGAATAAGCCCCACTGTGACCCACAATCCATCACTGAATAATCCCCACTGTGACCCACAATCCATCTCTGAATAATCCCCACTGTGACCCACAATCCATCTCTGAATAATCCCCACTGTGACCCACAATCCATCACTGAATAATCCTCTCTGTGACCCACAATCCATCTCTGAATAATCCCCACTGTGACCCACAATCCATCACTGAATAATCCCCACTGTGACCCACAATCCATCTCTGAATAATCCCCACTGTGACCCACAATCCATCACTGAATAATCCCCACTGTGACCCACAATCCATCTCTGAATAATCCCCACTGTGACCCACAATCCATCTCTGAATAATCCCCACTGTGACCCACAATCCATCTCTGAATAATCCCCACTGTGACCCACAATCCATCTCTGAATAATCCCCACTGTGACCCACAATCCATCTCTGAATAAGCCCCACTGTGACCCACAATCCATCTCTGAATAATCCCCACTGTGACCCACAATCCATCACTGAATAATCCCCACTGTGACCCACAATCCATCTCTGAATAATCCCCACTGTGACCCACAATCCATCTCTGAATAAACCCCACTGTGACCCACAATCCATCACTGAATAAGCCCCACTGTGACCCACAATCCATCACTGAATAATCCCCACTGTGACCCACAATCCATCTCTGAATAATCCCCACTGTGACCCACAATCCATCTCTGAATAATCCCCACTGTGACCCACAATCCATCTCTGAATAATCCCCACTGTGACCCACAATCCATCTCTGAATAAGCCCCACTGTGACCCACAATCCATCTCTGAATAATCGCCACTGTGACCCACAATCCATCTCTGAGCAAAGCCCCACTGTGACCCACAATCCATCTCTGAATAAGACCCACTGTGACCCACAATCCATCACTGAATAAGCCCCACTGTGACCCACAATCCATCTCTGAATAAGCCCCCCTGTGACCCACAATCCATCTCTGAATAAGCCCCACTGTGACCCACAATCCATCTCTGAATAATCCCCACTGTGACCCACAATCCATCTCTGAATAAGCCCCACTGTGACCCACAATCCATCTCTGAATAATCCCCACTGTGACCCACAATCCATCTCTGAATAAGCCCCACTGTGACCCACAATCCATGTCTGAATAAGCCCCACTGTGACCCACAATCCATCACTGAATAAGCCCCACTGTGACCCACAATCCATGTCTGAATAAGCCCCACTGTGACCCACAATCCATCACTGAATAAGCCCCACTGTGACCCACAATCCATGTCTGAATAAGCCCCACTGTGACCCACAATCCATCACTGAATAAGCCTCTCTGTGACCCACAATCCATCTCTGAATAAGCCCCACTGTGACCCACAATCCATCACTGAATAAGCCTCTCTGTGACCCACAATCCATCTCTGAATAAGCCCCACTGTGACCAATAATCCATCTCTGAATAATCCCCACTGTGACCCACAATCCATCACTGAATAAGCCCCATTGTGACCCACAAGCCATCTCTGAATAAGCCCCACTGTGACCCACAATCCATGTCTGAATAAGCCCCACTGTGACCCACAATCCATCACTGAATAAGCCCCACTGTGACCCACAATCCATCTCTGAATAAGCCCCACTGTGACCCACAATCCATCACTGAATAAGCCTCTCTGTGACCCACAAGCCATCTCTGAATAAGCCCCACTGTGACCCACAATCCATGTCTGAATAAGCCCCACTGTGACCCACAATCCATCACTGAATAAGCCCCACTGTGACCCACAATCCATCTCTGAATAAGCCCCACTGTGACCCACAATCCATCTCTGAATAAGCCCCCCTGTGACCCACAATCCATCTCTGAATAAGCCCCACTGTGACCCACAATCCATCACTGAATAAGCCCCACTGTGACCCACAATCCATCTCTGAATAAGCCCCACTGTGACCCACAATCCATCTCTGAATAATCGCCACTGTGACCCACAATCCATCTCTGAGCAAAGCCCCACTGTGACCCACAATCCATCTCTGAATAAGACCCACTGTGACCCACAATCCATCACTGAATAAGCCCCACTGTGACCCACAATCCATCTCTGAATAAGCCCCCCTGTGACCCACAATCCATCTCTGAATAAGCCCCACTGTGACCCACAATCCATCTCTGAATAATCCCCACTGTGACCCACAATCCATCTCTGAATAAGCCCCACTGTGACCCACAATCCATCTCTGAATAATCCCCACTGTGACCCACAATCCATCTCTGAATAAGCCCCACTGTGACCCACAATCCATGTCTGAATAAGCCCCACTGTGACCCACAATCCATCACTGAATAAGCCCCACTGTGACCCACAATCCATGTCTGAATAAGCCCCACTGTGACCCACAATCCATCACTGAATAAGCCCCACTGTGACCCACAATCCATGTCTGAATAAGCCCCACTGTGACCCACAATCCATCACTGAATAAGCCTCTCTGTGACCCACAATCCATCTCTGAATAAGCCCCACTGTGACCCACAATCCATCACTGAATAAGCCTCTCTGTGACCCACAATCCATCTCTGAATAAGCCCCACTGTGACCAATAATCCATCTCTGAATAATCCCCACTGTGACCCACAATCCATCACTGAATAAGCCCCATTGTGACCCACAAGCCATCTCTGAATAAGCCCCACTGTGACCCACAATCCATGTCTGAATAAGCCCCACTGTGACCCACAATCCATCACTGAATAAGCCCCACTGTGACCCACAATCCATCTCTGAATAAGCCCCACTGTGACCCACAATCCATCTCTGAATAAGCCCCCCTGTGACCCACAATCCATCTCTGAATAAGCCCCACTGTGACCCACAATCCATCACTGAATAAGCCCCACTGTGACCCACAATCCATGTCTGAATAAGCCCCACTGTGACCCACAATCCATCACTGAATAAGCCTCTCTGTGACCCACAATCCATCTCTGAATAAGCCCCACTGTGACCAATAATCCATCTCTGAATAATCCCCACTGTGACCCACAATCCATCACTGAATAATCCCCACTGTGACCCACAATCCATCTCTGAATAATCCCCACTGTGACCCACAATCCATCTCTGAATAATCCCCACTGTGACCCACAATCCATCTCTGAATAAGCCCCACTGTGACCCACATTCCATCTCTGAATAAGCCCCACTGTGACCCACAATCCATCTCTGAATAAGCCCCCCTGTGACCCACAATCCATCTCTGAATAAGCCCCACTGTGACCCACAATCCATCACTGAATAAGCCCCACTGTGACCCACAATCCATGTCTGAATAAGCCCCACTGTGACCCACAATCCATCACTGAATAAGCCTCTCTGTGACCCACAATCCATCTCTGAATAAGCCCCACTGTGACCAATAATCCATCTCTGAATAATCCCCACTGTGACCCACAATCCATCACTGAATAATCCCCACTGTGACCCACAATCCATCTCTGAATAATCCCCACTGTGACCCACAATCCATCTCTGAATAATCCCCACTGTGACCCACAATCCATCACTGAATAAGCCCCACTGTGACCCACAATCCATCTCTGAATAAGCCCCACTGTGACCCACAATCCATCACTGAATAAGCCCCACTGTGACCCACAATCCATCACTGAATAAGCCCCACTGTGACCCACAATCCATGTCTGAATAAGCCCCACTGTGACCCACAATCCATCTCTGAATAAGCCCCATTGTGACCCACAAGCCATCTCTGAATAAGCCCCACTGTGACCCACAATCCATGTCTGAATAAGCCCCACTGTGACCCACAATCCATCACTGAATAAGCCCCACTGTGACCCACAATCCATGTCTGAATAAGCCCCACTGTGACCCACAATCCATCACTGAATAAGCCCCACTGTGACCCACAATCCATGTCTGAATAAGCCCCACTGTGACCCACAATCCATCACTGAATAAGCCTCTCTGTGACCCACAATCCATCTCTGAATAAGCCCCACTGTGACCAATAATCCATCTCTGAATAATCCCCACTGTGACCCACAATCCATCACTGAATAATCCCCACTGTGACCCACAATCCATCTCTGAATAATCCCCACTGTGACCCACAATCCATCTCTGAATAATCCCCACTGTGACCCACAATCCATCTCTGAATAAGCCCCACTGTGACCCACATTCCATCTCTGAATAAGCCCCACTGTGACCCACAATCCATCTCTGAATAAGCCCCCCTGTGACCCACAATCCATCTCTGAATAAGCCCCACTGTGACCCACAATCCATCACTGAATAAGCCCCACTGTGACCCACAATCCATGTCTGAATAAGCCCCACTGTGACCCACAATCCATCACTGAATAAGCCCCACTGTGACCAATAATCCATCTCTGAATAATCCCCACTGTGACCCACAATCCATCACTGAATAATCCCCACTGTGACCCACAATCCATCTCTGAATAATCCCCACTGTGACCCACAATCCATCTCTGAATAATCCCCACTGTGACCCACAATCCATCACTGAATAAGCCCCACTGTGACCCACAATCCATCTCTGAATAAGCCCCACTGTGACCCACAATCCATCACTGAATAAGCCCCACTGTGACCCACAATCCATCACTGAATAAGCCCCACTGTGACCCACAATCCATGTCTGAATAAGCCCCACTGTGACCCACAATCCATCTCTGAATAAGCCCCACTGTGACCCACAATCCATCACTGAATAATCCCCACTGTGACCAATAATCCATCTCTGCATAAACCCCACTGTGACCCACAAGCCATCTCTGAATAAGCCCCCCTTTGACCCACAATCCATCTCTGAATAAGCCTCTCTGTGACCCACAATCCATCTCTGAATAATCCCCACTGTGACCAATAATCCATCTCTGAATAATCCCCACAGTGACTCACAACCCATCTCTGAATAAAACCCACTGTGACCCATAATCCATCTCTGAATAAGCCCCACTGTGACCAATAATCCATCTCTGAATAAGCCCCACTGTGACCCATAATCCATCTCTGAATAAGCCCCACTGTGACCAATAATCCATCTCTGAATAACACCCACTGTGACCCACAACCCATCTCTGAATAAGCCCCACTGTGACCCACAATCCATGTCTGAATAAGCCCCACTGTGACCCACAATCCATCTCTGAATAAGCCTCCCTGTGACCCACAACCCATCTCTGAATAAGCCCCACTGCGACCCACAACCCATCTCTGAATAAGCCCCACTGTGACCCACAATCCATCTCTGAATAATCCCCACTGTGACCCACAATCCATCACTGAATAAGCCCCATTGTGACCCACAAGCCATCTCTGAATAAGCCCCACTGTGACCCACAATCCATCTCTGAATAAGCCCCTCTGTGACCCACAATCCATCTCTGAATAAACCCCACTGTGACCCACAATCCATCTCTGAATAAGCCCCACTGTGACCCACAATCCATCTCAGAATAAGCCCCACTGTGACCAATAATCCATCTCTGAATAAACCCCACTGTGACCCACAAGCCATCTCTGAATAAGCCCCCTTTGACCCAGAATCCATCTCTGAATAAGCCTCTCTGTGACCCACAATCCATCTCTGAATAATCCCCACTGTGACCCACAACCCATCTCTGAATAAACCCCCCTGTGACCCACAATCCATCTCTGAATAAGCCCCACTGTGACCCACAATCCATCTCAGAATAAGCCCCACTGTGACCAATAATCCATCTCTGAATAAACCCCACTGTGACCCACAATCCATCTCTGAATAAGCCTCACTGTGACCCACAATCCATCACTGAATAAGCCTCTCTGTTACCCACAATCCATCTCTGAATAAGCCCCACTGTGACCAATAATCCATCTCTGAATAAACCCCACTGTGACCCATAATCCATCTCTGAATAAGCCCCACTGTGACCCACAATCCATCTCTGAATAAGCCCCACTGTGACCCATAATCCATCTCTGAATAAGCCCCACTGTGACCCACAATCCATCACTGAATAATCCCCACTGTGACCCACAATACATCTCTGAATAATCCCCACTGTGACCCACAATCCATCTCTGAATAAGCCCCTCTGTGACCCATAATCCATCTCTGAATAAGTCCCACTGTGACCAATAATCCATCTCTGAATGAGCCCCACTGTGACCCATAATCCATCTCTGAATAAGGCCCACTATGACCCACAATCCATCTCAGAATAAGCCCCTCTGTGACCCATAATCCATCTCTGAATAAATCCCACTGTGACCAATAATCCATCACTGAATGAGCCCCACTGTGACCCATAATCCATCTCTGAATAAGCCCCACTGTGACCCATAATCCATCTCTGAATAAGCCCCACTGTGACCAATAATCCATCTCTGAATAAGCCCCACTGTGACCAATAATCCATCTCTGAATAAGCCCCACTGTGACCCATAATCCATCTCTGAATAAGCCCCACTGTGACCAATAATCCATCTCTGAATAAGCCCCACTGTGACCAATAATCCATCTCTGAATAAGCCCCTCTGTGACCCACAATCCATCTCTGAATAATCCCCACTGTGACCCACAACCCATCTCTGAATAAGCCCCACTGTGACCCACAATCCATGTCTGAATAAGCCCCACTGTGACCCACAATCCATCTCTGAATAAGCCTCCCTGTGACCCACAACCCATCTCTGAATAAGCCCCACTGTGACCCACAATCCATCACTGAATAAGCCTCTCTGTTACCCAAAATCCATCTCTGAATAAGCCCCACTGTGACCCATAATCCATCTCTGAATAATCCCCACTGTGACCCACAATCCATCTCTGAATAATCCCCACTGTGACCCACAATCCATCTCTGAATAAGTCCCTCTGTGACCCACAACCCATCTCTGAATAATCCCCACTGTGACCACAACCCATCTCTGAATAAGCCCCACTGTGACCCACAATCCATCTCTGAATAAGCCCCTCTGTGACCCACAACCCATCACTGAATAATCCTCACTGTGACCCACAATCCATCTCTGAATAAGCCCCACTGTGACCCACAATCCATCTCTGAATAAGCCCCTCTGTGACCCACAAAAGATGCCACAACCTGCTCGTGCTTTAATGCAGAGATGTAGGAGTACAGGGGGATATTGCTGAGGAGCGCACTGCATTTAGCCACACCCAGTGACACCGCACCGATCGCAATACTGCCCCTAGTGGCCGGCTCAGGAGGCTCCATCGGAGGAATTGGCTTCTCTAATGCAGCTGTCGGTTTACCTGGGGAGATAGAAGAGAATTGAAGAAAAAATATTTTAAAAATAATAATAAAGCCATGAAGCAGAAAAAAAGTACATAAGGGTGATCGTGAGATGATTACACATAGAATTATTTCACTGCGTTATATTCTATATTCAAGACGGTACATGAAAAACCTGCATTTATTGTACTGCTGTGGGCACACCACACATGCTACATGCTAAGCTGTATATGGTCCTACCTCTATGTCTCTCTGTTATCACCCAGTTTTGTGGTTTCATTGTTTCCAAATGTAAAGCACAACGGAATATGCTGCGCTATATAATAAATGGTTAAAAATAAGCAGAATACAGTGTGGCAGGAGAGGGACTTTGCCACCTGTAAGCTACACACAGGGTCCTGGGGGTGGATGGGAAGTGTGGATGGACCGGGTTCCCATCCATTTGGCCCAGACCAAGTCTTATTGGCTTCTTAGCCCAAGAAGCTGCTTCATCAGCCAGCACCTGGGTGCTGGGCTTAAAGCAGAGTCTCTCCCATGAGTCAGGGCTCCTGAAGGCAGTTAGTGTCCAGGTGATAGGCCTGCTAGGGACAGTGGGATCTGGAGGGCTGGGCCACTAGTGTCAGGATGCCGGGACCTGAAGGGTTCCTTATTTAGTAAGAGGGAGTGAGGCAGAGCCTAACCTCCCTGGTAGTTTATACTAAAGACAGTGATCCTTGTTTTATGTATATCTTTGTTTTTGAGCTACGTGAATAAAAGGTATTTGTTATTTTTGCCCAAGCCTGGAGTCAATCGTTGGTGGAATTTTTGTAGGAGGGCACATTCTAGCAAGTCTCCTGTTACAAATGGCGCCTGAACAAGGACCCTTCTGCTAGTCGTATCACACGTGGCAGAGGACCCAACAGCCACAAGGTAGCGGCACACATGCCAACGAACTCCAGACCAAGCTGAACTCGTGGGCATCAGTACCAGACCAAGGGTGTTGTGAGTAGTGGTTAAACCCAATCCCACGGGGTAAAAATAATGATATGTTTTGTTTAAACTGAATGTGTTTGATTTTGGTGCAAAGGTTTGCATTGGCAGCAAAGAGGTTAAACAGGGTGCATGGCCTATTCTGTCTTATATGCTTTGCACCAATCACTGAAAGTAGCGGTGCTGAATTCATCTAAGGGGCTGCAAACAGCTGGTAATTTATGACTGAATTTCTTTTCCAAGCTTATTTTTACCTGTGCCTGCAAAATCTAGTAGAGGGAGTCTGGTGTCCCTGCTAATTAGCTCATTAAGACCAATCAAGCAAAGTTAAAACCTTTTATAAATGTGGTTCTGTTTAAATAGAGAAATATTGTGGCACTATGTGTCCCAGCAATCCCTGAGTTCTAGTTTTAAGAGCCTGAAGGGAGAAGTTATTTATTTGCACTACCAGTGTAAGGTATTTGGGACCATTATGCACATGCTATTACAGGTCCGGCTCCAGGCATGTTCGAATAGAGCGGACGCGCAGGGCGCCACCCTTAATAGGCGCCGCGCACTGGCGCCGCCATATTCGAACCTGGAGCCGGCCGGGTAATGCTGCACAGGGCCTTCTTTGAACTCTTGTTGCGCTATGCGCGCTGAGCGGCGCCGGTGTCTAGCATCAGACGCTGGCGCCGCGCAGCGTGCATAGTGCACACAAGCGCTTTGGAGGCCGCCCGCCAACCCGCCCGGCCCAGCACCCGGATCCCCGCCCAGCACCTGGATCCCCGCCTGCCCGCACCCGCAGATAGCAGCATTCCTCCCCCTCCCAGCGCCGCAGGTATTTTTTTTTTTTTGGGGGGGGGGGGCATTTATGGATTGCACTGTGGGGGCATGGCACTGTGTGGGGTCATATCTGGCACTGTGTGGGGTCATATCTGGCACTGTGTAGGGTCATATCTGGCACTGTGGGGGCATTTATCTGGCACTGTGGGGGCATTTATCTGGCACTGTGGGGGCATTTATCAGGCACTGTGGGGGCATTTATCAGGCACTGTGGGGGCATTTATCAGGCACTGTGGGGGCATTTCTGTATCTGGCCCTGTAGGGGCATTTCTGTATCTGGCACTGTAGGGGCATGGCACTGTGTGGGGCCATATCTGGCACTGTGGGGGCATTTATCTGGCACTGTGGGGGCATATATGGCACTGTGGGGGCATATATGGCACTGTAGGTTGCATTTCTGTATCTGGCACTGTAGGGGCATGGCACTGTGTGGGGTCATATCTGGCACTGTGGGGGCATTTATCTGGCACTGTAGGTTGCATTTCTGTATCTGGAACTGTGGGGACATATCTGGCACTGTGGGGGCATTTATGTATCTGGCACTGTGGGGGCATTTATGTATCTGGCACTGTGGGGGCATTTATCTGGCACTGTGGGGGCATTTATCTGGCACTGTGGGGGCATTTATCTGGCACTGTGGGGGCATTTATCTGGCACTGTGGGGGCATTTATCTGGCACTGTGGGGGCATTTATGTATCTGGAACTGTGGGGACATATCTGGCACTGCTGGGGGGCATGTCATGTGTAGCAGGCACGGCTGGGGAGCATATCATGTAGTGTTCCCACTAGGCGTCTGTGGCTAGGCAAAGTGTCTAACGTGCTCTGCCTGGCGCAAAGTGTCTAACCTGCTCTGCCTGGCGCAAAGTGTCTAACCTGCTCTGCCTGGCGCAAAGTGTCTAACCTGCTCTGCCTGGCGCAAAGTGTCTAACCTGCTCTGCCTGGCGCAAAGTGTCTAACCTGCTCTGCCTGGCGCAAAGTGTCTAACCTGCTCTGCCTGGCGCAAAGTGTCTAATCTGCTCTGACTGGCGCAAAGTGTCTAACGTGCTCTGCATGGCGCAAAGTGTCTAACCTGCTCTGCCTGGCGCAAAGTGTCTAACCTGCTCTGCCTGGCGCAAAGTGTGTAGGAGGTTCTACCTGGTGCAATGTGTTTTAACTGCACTACTGTGTGGTGTAATGCGAATTGCCATTATTATGTGGCCACGCACCTTCCCCACGAAGCAACGCCCCTAAATTTTTGCTGCGCGCCGAACTGCCCATGCTTCACCATGTCGGTAGATGAGCACCAAGCATTACAGTATGTACATCATTTTGCCCTCCTAACTTAAAAATGTGCCCTCCCTGTGATCAGCACCCTGCCCTAAAAAGTGAACACTATCATGTGTAGCTGGCACTGCTGGGGGGCATGTCATGTGTAGCTGGCACTGCTGGGGGGCATATTGTGTGTAGCTGGCACGGCTGCGAGGCATGTCATGTGTAGCTGGCACTGCTGGGGGGTATATCATTTCTATCTGGCACTGCACATTGTGTATCTGGCACTATACTGGAGACATTATGTGTATCTGGCACTATACTGGAGACATTGTGTGTATCCGACACTATACTGGAGACATTGTGTGTATCTGACACTATACTGGAGACATTATGTGTAAGGAACACTACTGTGGCTGTTATGTGTAAGGCTGCTAATTGTGTGCGTAGAGGGGGTGTGAAAATATATTTATAGTCTAATAATATGAAGTTACGAGGCCACGCCCACTTTCCCCGAGGCCACACCCACTTTTCCTGGAGCGCGCGCATATGGGTTAGGGGGGTGCTTTTACATGTTCTCGCTCAGGGTACTAGTAGGCCTGGAGCCGGCCCTGTTTCAGTGCTTTGTTAAAAGCTTAATCTGCGCTAAAAAGAAAAAATAATTTTTATTTTCCCTTTCACTTACAGTTTTCAAAGGTAACAGGGTGAATAAAGATTTTCAGATATACAGAATATTCTGAAGTGTCTCTTCAAATGGGTAACAAAAAGAATTCATGCTAAAAAAAACCCAAAAGGGGTGAGAGCTCTAACACCTCAGGTCAGGAACTTATGTGACCCTATTAAAGCCCACAGTTGGAGAGTGAAATGGAGAGTTTATTGGGGAGTAATCCAGATCTTGGGGAAGATTTTAGCAAGGAACCTTTTTTTTTGGTGTCACATAAGTGACATTGAAAGCAATGTCCAATTAAAGGACCAGGAGCTAGAAGAGCTTAAGGAAAAATGTGATTTCCTTCAATAGCAGGTGATCACCTTAACGCAAAAGCTGGAGGAGAAGGAATCTCTTTTGTCTGACTCTCTGACCAAATTGGGAAGGAGTAGAGAAGAGATTGCCAAGCTCTCAGGCCAGGTGTCAGAGTTGCAGAAAACCTTGGCAAAGGCTAAATTCAGATCTGAAAACTTTGTAGTACATAGCCATGGCCGATTAGAGGAAATCTCCTGTGACCAGACACAATATGGGAGTTTGGTGCTGGCCAATAAGGCTCTGTCGCAAGACTGGGCAGAGCTTCAGGAGGAGGTTTCTAAGCTAAAACCATTGGCTATGCCTAGTTTCAGTTCAGACACAGGCGTAGCTACACCAGTTACTGAAGACGTTATGCCGAATGTTGGGTCAAAGATTATCAGCTGAATTGCAGATGCCATCTTCGGGGGAAATGATGCCAACGGTGATGCAGGCTGCGGAAAAATGGTACCATACTGTATTGGAACCCGGCTATACTGGATTCCCTGTTCCAGCCAGGAGGAAATGGAAAAAGTTGAGCCAGAGCTGCCAGTGCCTAAGGCCCGGAAGGCTCCCTGCTATGCCACTAGTAAGGCCATCTGCTGGAAAGTGGAAATGAGGGTCCTTCCTCAGAGGTAGAGCATTTACAGGCACTAATGTCCATTTAGTTGGTATTGCCATTCCAGAGCATGGAGGAGGCTGCAGCCATTATTGCGCAGCGCACAGAAAATCCACAGGAATTTTTCAAGCAGCAAGAGAGAGCCACATCAGATGGCAGTGTTTAGTTGTTAACCCCTAGGACGGCAGTGAGAAGTTCCTCCGAAGCAGCACCACCTCATTCTCGGGAAAAAGAATGTCGTAGTAGCTTGGGTGAAGAGTGGAACAAAGCCCTGAGTTCAGTGGAACCTGTTCAAGATGAAGCATGGCAGCCACAGGGGCTCACAGAAGATGTGTTTATGGAGACACGAGATGAGGATGTGGGATTCCCAGCTGCTCCTCAGTTGACAGGGAGTGAGGAGGAAGCAGTAATGGAGCTGGGAGAGGTTGACTTGATGTCAAGTGGTCATCCACCTCCAAAACAAAAACCCCAGGAAATTACCTGGACAGATGGCAATTTGATGACTACTCAAGAGCCCATCCTAGAGCAGGAAGTCTTATCTGAGCTGGAGATTGCTTCTGTTGAGGTCTTTGAAACCCAGGTTCTGGACATCCAGTGCACATGTGAGCCTTTCTCTGACGAAAGACAGACAGAGACCGTACCTTTGGAGGTGTCTCGCCTACGTAAGCTAGTTGCAATACAGGAGTCCACTTCCGAAGTCATCCAGGAACCTGCTTCTGAAGGGGTTCCCCACGTATATGAGGAGGATAAAGGTGTAAACTTTTGATCTTGGGGTTGTTGCACCCCGGCATGATCCACCACGGGAGGCTCAAGATTCAATTGCTGAACTGGGACGTTCATAAAGGACACACTTAGTAAGGAGCAAGAACCTGTCTCAGAGGAATCGGTGCAGAGTCCCATTTCTGAGGTTGCTCTACCCAGGGAGAGTTCTCTATATGAGACACGAGAGCTGAAAATTTTGAGCGGAGAGTTCCAAAAGCTAGCCCTAAGTAACAGCCAGCTAAAAGTAGTGAAGGAGATTCCTGAACTACGGAGTTGAATAAGAGACCTTGACAAGAGAATCAAAATGGGTTATGTGCCGGTCATAGAACAGCAAGAACTGGTGACTAGGGTCAAAGATGGGAGATCGGAGGACAAAGCAGTCACGTTAATGAAGAAAATGTTATCCAAGCTGGAAAGACTAAAGGAAGAACTAAAAGTTCAACAAATGAAAGGACTTTGAGACTCATGACCAATGCCTCACTCTGAGGGAAAGGGTGGGGGCAAAGTTGGACCATGACCTCAGAACAATTAAAGTCAGGGCAGAGACTAGGTGTTACCGGTGCCAAGAGCTTGGCCATAAAAGGTGGAATTGTCCATATAGGCCAAGACCAGTGAGGGCCGGGGTGACTACTAAGCCCAGAGTGTACTTAAAAACCTTCCCCAGTCCAGAGTTAGTTAAGGTCAGGTGTCACAAACACCCAGAAAAGAAGGAAGCGACATCCTCAGTAGCCAGTAAATCCAAGCCCGATAAGGGAAACATCCCTAAAGGTGGAAAGGTGAAGAGAAGGGGAAGTTTAGTGGGCAACAGGAAGTTGTCCATTAAAATTACCACTTTGGCCACTATGCCAAAGTGGAGGGAAAGGGAAGGTGGCACAGTGAAGTTGGTGCCACCAACCTTTAATGGAACCAGATTCCAAGGCCAGTTAAAAGAGGAACTTGGGACCCAGGTGTATGGGCCCAAGTTATGTCCCAAAGATTTGTCAGCCCCAAATAATTGGCAAATGTGAAACATTGCCAATGTCACATGCCGCTTTTCTAAACCAGGAAATGCTGAGGGAAAGGGTATGTGGCAGGAGAGGTACTTTGCCATCTGTAAGCTACACACAGGGTCCTGGGGATGGATGGGATGTGTGGATGGACCGGGTTCCCATCCATTTGGCATAGACCAGGTCTTATAGGCGTCTTAGCCCAAGAAGCTGCTTCATCAGCCAGCACCTGGGTGCTGGGCTTAAAGCAGAGTCTCTCCCATGAGTCAGGGCTCCTGAAGGCAGCTAGTGTCCAGGTGATAGGCCTGCTAGGGACAGTGGGATCTGGAGGGCTGGGCCACTAGTGTCAGGATGCCAGGACCTGAAGGGTTCCTGATTAAGTAAGAGGGAGTGAGGCAGGGCCTAACCTCCCTGGTAGTTTATACTGAAGACAGTGTTCTTTGTTTATGTATATCTTTGTATTTGAGCTACCTGAATAAAAGGTATTTGTTATTTTTGCACAAGCTGGGAGTCGGTCGTTGGTGGAATTTTTGTAGCAGAGCACATTCTAGCAAGTCTACTGTTACAACAGCTGGATATACTACACCACACTAACACTGACTCTACAGGAAACGCTGTATCACCGGATATACTACACATAGCTAACACTGACTATACAGGAAACGCTGTATCACCGGATATACTACACATAGCTAACACTGACTATACAGGAAACGCTGTATCACCGGATATACTACACATAGCTAACACTGACTATACAGGAAACACTATCACCGGATATACTACACATAGCCAACACTGACTATACATGAAACGCTGTATCACCGGATATACTACACATAGCTAACACTGACTATACAGGAAACACTATCACCGGATATACTACACATAGCTAACACTGACTATACAGGAAACGCTGTAACACCGGATATACTACACATAGCTAACACTGACTATACAGGAAACGCTGTATCACCGGATATACTACACATAGCTAACACTGACTATACAGGAAACGCTGTATCACCGGATATACTACACCACGCTAACACTGACTATACAGGAAACGCTGTAACACCGGATATACTACACATAGCTAACACTGACTATACAAGAAACGCTGTATCACCGGATATACTACACATAGCTAACACGGACTATACAGGAAACGCTGTATCACCGGATATACTACACATAGCTAACACGGACTATACAGGAAACGCTGTATCACCGGATATACTACACATAGCTAACACTGACTATACAGGAAACGCTGTATCACCGGATATACTACACATAGCTAACACTGACTATACAGGAAACACTGTATCACCGGATATACTACACATAGCTAACACTGACTATACAGGAAACACTGTATCACCGGATATACTACACATAGCTAACACGGACTATACAGGAAACGCTGTATCACCGGATATACTACACATAGCTAACACTGACTATACAGGAAACGCTGTATCACCGGATATACTACACATAGCTAACACTGACTATACAGGAAACGCTGTATCACCGGATATACTACACATAGCTAACACTGACTATACAAGAAACGCTGTATCACCGGATATACTACACATAGCTAACACTGACTATACAGGAAACGCTGTATCACCGGATATACTACACCTAGCTAACACTGACTATACAGGAAACGCTGTATCACCGGATATACTACACATAGCTAACACTGACTATACAGGAAACACTGCATCACCGGATATACTACACCTAGCTAGCACTGACTATACAGGAAACGCTGTATCACTGGATATACTACACATAGCCAACAATGACTATACAGGAAACGCTGTATCACCGGATATACTACACCACGCTAACACTGACTATACAGGAAACGCTGTATCACCGGATATACTACACATAGCTAACACTGACTATACAGGAAACGCTGTATCACCGGATATACTACACATAGCTAACACTGACTATACAGGAAACGCTGTATCACCGGATATACTACACATAGCTAACACTGACTATACAGGAAACGCTGTATCACCGGATATACTACACATAGCTAACACGGACTATACAGGAAACGCTGTATCACCGGATATACTACACCACGCTAACACTGACTATACAGGAAACGCTGTATCACCGGATATACTACACATAGCTAACACTGACTATACAGGAAACGCTGTATCACCGGATATACTACACATAGCTAACACGGACTATACAGGAAACGCTGTATCACCGGATATACTACACCACGCTAACACTGACTATACAGGAAACACTATCACCGAATATACTACACATAGCTAACACTGACTATATAGGAAACGCTGTATCACCGGATATACTACACATAGCTAACACTGACTATACAGGAAACGCTGTATCACCGGATATACTACACATAGCTAACACTGACTATACAGGAAACGCTGTATCACCGGATATACTACACATCGCTAACACTGACTATACAGGAAACGCTGTATCACCGGATATACTACACATAGCTAACACTGACTATACAGGAAACACTGTATCACCGGATATACTACACCTAGCTAACACTGACTATACAGGAAACGCTGTATCACCGGATATACTACACATAGCTAACACTGACTATACAGGAAACACTGCATCACCGGATATACTACACCTAGCTAGCACTGACTATACAGGAAACACTATCACCGAATATACTACACATAGCTAACACTGACTATATAGGAAACGCTGTATCACCGGATATACTACACATAGCTAACACTGACTATACAGGAAACGCTGTATCACCGGATATACTACACATAGCTAACACTGACTATACAGGAAACGCTGTATCACCGGATATACTACACATAGCTAACACTGACTATACAGGAAACGCTGTATCACCGGATATACTACACATCGCTAACACTGACTATACAGGAAACGCTGTATCACCGGATATACTACACATAGCTAACACTGACTATACAGGAAACGCTGTATCACCGGATATACTACACATAGCTAACACTGACTATACAAGAAACGCTGTATCACCGGATATACTACACATAGCTAACACTGACTATACAGGAAACACTGTATCACCGGATATACTACACATAGCTAACACTGACTATACAGGAAACGCTGTATCACCGGATATACTATACATCGCTAACACTGACTATACAGGAAACGCTGTATCACCGGATATACTACACATAGCTAACACTGACTATACAGGAAACGCTGTAACACCGGATATACTACACATCGCTAACACTGACTATACAGGAAACGCTGTATCACCGGATATACTACACATAGCTAACACGGACTATACAGGAAACGCTGCATCACCGGATATACTACACCTAGCTAACACTGACTATACAGGAAACGCTGTATCACCGGATATACTACACATAGCTAACACTGACTATACAGGAAACACTGCATCACCGGATATACTACACCTAGCTAACACCGACTATACAGGAAACACTGTATCACCGGATATACTACACATGGCTAACACTGACTATACAGGAAACACTGTTTCACCGGATATACTACACATGGCTAACACTGACTATACAGGAAACGCTGTATCACCGGATATACTACACATAGCTAACACTGACTATACAGGAAACGCTGTATCACCGGATATACTACACATCGCTAACACTGACTATACAGGAAACGCTGTATCACCGGATATACTACACATAGCTAACACTGACTATACAGGAAACACTATCACCGGATATACTACACATAGCTAACACTGACTATACAGGAAACGCTGTATCACCGGATATACTACACATAGCTAACACTGACTATACAGGAAACGCTGTATCACCGGATATACTACACATAGCTAACACTGACTATACAGGAAACGCTGTATCACCGGATATACTACACATAGCTAACACTGACTATACAGGAAACACTATCACCGGATATACTACACATAGCCAACACTGACTATACATGAAACGCTGTATCACCGGATATACTACACATAGCTAACACTGACTATACAGGAAACACTATCACCGGATATACTACACATAGCTAACACTGACTATACAGGAAACGCTGTAACACCGGATATACTACACATAGCTAACACTGACTATACAGGAAACGCTGTATCACCGGATATACTACACATAGCTAACACTGACTATACAGGAAACGCTGTAACACCGGATATACTACACATAGCTAACACTGACTATACAGGAAACGCTGTATCACCGGATATACTACACATAGCGAACACTGACTATACAGGAAACGCTGTATCACCGGATATACTACACATAGCTAACACTGACTATACAGGAAACGCTGTATCACCGGATATACTACACATAGCTAACACTGACTATACAGGAAACACTGCATCACCGGATATACTACACATAGCTAACACTGACTATACAGGAAACGCTGTAACACCGGATATACTACACATAGCTAACACTGACTATACAGGAAACGCTGTATCACCGGATATACTACACATAGTGTTTCCTGTATTGTCAGTGTTAGTTATGTGTAGTATATCCGGTGAGACAGTGTTTCCTGTATAGTCAGTGTTAGCTATGTGTAGTATATCCGGTGATAGCTAACACTGACTATACAGGAAACGCTGTATCACCGGATATACTACACATAGCTAACACTGACTATACAGGAAAAGCTGTATCACCGGATATACTACACATAGCTAACACTGACTATACAGGAAACACTGTATCACCGGATATACTACACATAGCTAACACGGACTATACAGGAAACTCTGTATCACCGGATATACTACACATGGTGTTTCCTGTATAGTCCGAGTTAGCTATGTGTAGTATATCCGGTGATACAGCGTTTCCTGTATAGTCAGTGTTAGCTATGTGTAGTATATCCAGTGATACAGCGTTTCCTGTATAGTCAGTGTTAGCTATGTGTAGTATATCCGGTGATAGTGTTTCCTGTATAGTCAGTGTTAGCTATGTGTAGTATATCCGGTGATGCAGCGTTTCCTGTATAGTCAGTGTTAGCTATGTGTAGTATATCCGGTGATGCAGCGTTTCCTGTATAGTCAGTGTTAGCTATGTGTAGTATATCCGGTGATGCAGCGTTTCCTGTATAGTCAGTGTTAGCTATGTGTAGTATATCCGGTGATACAGTGTTTCCTGTATAGTCAGTGTTAGCTATGTGTAGTATATCCGGTGATACAGTGTTTCCTGTATAGTCAGTGTTAGCTATGTGTAGTATATCCGGTGATACAGTGTTTACTGTATAGTCAGTGTTAGCTATGTGTAGTATATCCGGTGATAGCTAACACTGACTATACAGGAAACGCTGTATCACCGGATATACTACACATAGCTAACACTGACTATACAGGAAACACTGTATCACCGGATATAGTACACATAGCTAACACTGACTATACAGGAAACGCTGTATCACCAGATATACTAAACATAGCTAACACTGACTATACAGGAAACGCTGTATCACCGGATATACTACACATAGCTAACACGGACTATACAGGAAACACTATGTGTAGTATATCCGGTGATACAGAGTTTCCTGTATAGTCCGTGTTAGCTATGTGTAGTATATCCGGTGTTACAGCGTTTCCTGTATAGTCAGTGTTAGCTATGTGTAGTATATCCGGTGATACAGCGTTTCCTGTATAGTCAGTGTTAGCTATGTGTAGTATATCCGGTGTTACAGCGTTTCCTGTATAGTCAGTGTTAGCTAGGTGTAGTATATCCGGTGATACAGCGTTTCCTGTATAGTCAGTGTTAGCTAGGTGTAGTATATCCGGTGATACAGCGTTTCCTGTATAGTCAGTGTTAGCTAGGTGTAGTATATCCGGTGATACAGCGTTTCCTGTATAGTCAGTGTTAGCTATGTGTAGTATATCCGGTGATACAGCGTTTCCTGTATAGTCAGTGTTAGCTATGTGTAGTATATCCGGTGATAGCTGACACTGACTATACAGGAAACACTATATCACCGGATATACTACACATAGCTAACACTGACTATACAGGAAACGCTGTATCACCAGATATACTACACATAGCTAACACTGACTATACAGGAAACGCTGTATCACCGGATATACTACACATAGCTAACACTGACTATACAGGAATCGCTGTATCACCGGATATACTACACATAGCTAACACTGACTATACAGGAAACGCTGCATCACCGGATATACTACACATAGCTAACACTGACTATACAGGAAACACTGTATCATCGGATATACTACACCACACTAACACTGACTATACAGGAAACGTTGTATCACCGGATATACTACACATAGCTAACACTGACTATACAGGAAACTCTGCATCACCGGATATACTACACATAGCTAACACTGACTATACAGGAAACACTATCACCGGATATACTACACATAGCTAACACTGACTATACAGGAAACTCTGCATCACCGGATATACTACACATAGCTAACACTGACTATACAGTAAACACTGTATCACCGGATATACTACACATAGCTAACACTGACTATACAGGAAACACTGTATCACCGGATATACTACACATAGCTAACACTGACTATACAGGAAACACTGTATCACCGGATATACTACACATAGCTAACACTGACTATACAGGAAACGCTGCATCACCGGATATACTACACATAGCTAACACTGACTATACAGGAAACGCTGCATCACCGGATATACTACACATAGCTAACACTGACTATACAGGAAACACTATCACCGGATATACTACACATAGCTAACACTGACTATACAGGAAACGCTGTATCACTGGATATACTACACATAGCTAACACTGACTATACAGGAAACGCTGTATCACCGGATATACTACACATAGCTAACACTGACTATACAGGAAACGCTGTATCACCGGATATACTACACATAGCTAACACTGACTATACAGGAAACGCTGTAACACCGGATATACTACACATAGCTAACACTGACTATACAGGAAACGCTGTATCACCGGATATACTACACATAGCGAACACTGACTATACAGGAAACGCTGTATCACCGGATATACTACACATAGCTAACACTGACTATACAGGAAACTCTGTATCACCGGATATACTACACATGGTGTTTCCTGTATAGTCAGTGTTAGCTATGTGTAGTATATCCGGTGATAGTGTTTCCTGTATAGTCAGTGTTAGCTATGTGTAGTATATCCGGTGATACAGCGTTTCCTGTATAGTCAGTGTTAGCTATGTGTAGTATATCCGGTGATACAACGTTTCCTGTATAGTCAGTGTTAGTGTGGTGTAGTATATCCGGTGTTACAGCGTTTCCTGTATAGTCAGTGTTAGCTATGTGTAGTATATCCGGTGATGCAGAGTTTCCTGTATAGTCAGTGTTAGCTATGTGTAGTATATCCGGTGATACAACGTTTCCTGTATAGTCAGTGTTAGTGTGGTGTAGTATATCCGATGATACAGTGTTTCCTGTATAGTCAGTGTTAGCTATGTGTAGTATATCCGGTGATGCAGCGTTTCCTGTATAGTCAGTGTTAGCTATGTGTAGTATATCTGGTGATACAGCGTTTCCTGTATAGTCAGTGTTAGCTATGTGTAGTATATCCGGTGATATAGTGTTTCCTGTATAGTCAGTGTCAGCTATCACCGGATATACTACACATAGCTAACACTGACTATACAGGAAACGCTGTATCACCGGATATACTACACATAGCTAACACTGACTATACAGGAAACGCTGTATCACCGGATATACTACACCTAGCTAACACTGACTATACAGGAAACGCTGTATCACCGGATATACTACACCTAGCTAACACTGACTATACAGGAAACGCTGTATCACCGGATATACTACACCTAGCTAACACTGACTATACAGGAAACGCTGTATCACCGGATATACTACACATAGCTAACACTGACTATACAGGAAACGCTGTATCACCGGATATACTACACATAGCTAACACTGACTATACAGGAAACGCTGTATCACCGGATATACTACACATAGCTAACACTGACTATACAGGAAACGCTGTATCACCGGATATACTACACATAGCTAACACTGACTATACAGGAAACGCTGTATCACCGGATATACTACACATAGCTAACACTGACTATACAGGAAACGCTGTATCACCGGATATACTACACCTAGCTAACACTGACTATACAGGAAACGCTGTATCACCGGATATACTACACCTAGCTAACACTGACTATACAGGAAACGCTGTATCACCGGATATACTACACCTAGCTAACACTGACTATACAGGAAACGCTGTATCACCGGATATACTACACATAGCTAACACTGACTATACAGGAAACGCTGTATCACCGGATATACTACACATAGCTAACACTGACTATACAGGAAACGCTGTAACACCGGATATACTACACATAGCTAACACTGACTATACAGGAAACGCTGTATCACCGGATATACTACACATAGCGAACACTGACTATACAGGAAACGCTGTATCACCGGATATACTACACATAGCTAACACTGACTATACAGGAAACGCTGTATCACCGGATATACTACACATAGCTAACACTGACTATACAGGAAACGCTGTATCACCGGATATACTACACATAGTGTTTCCTGTATTGTCAGTGTTAGTTATGTGTAGTATATCCGGTGAGACAGTGTTTCCTGTATAGTCAGTGTTAGCTATGTGTAGTATATCCGGTGATAGCTAACACTGACTATACAGGAAACGCTGTATCACCGGATATACTACACATAGCTAACACTGACTATACAGGAAACACTGTATCACCGGATATAGTACACATAGCTAACACGGACTATACAGGAAACGCTGTATCACCAGATATACTAAACATAGCTAACACTGACTATACAGGAAACGCTGTATCACCGGATATACTACACATAGCTAACACGGACTATACAGGAAACACTATGTGTAGTATATCCGGTGATACAGAGTTTCCTGTATAGTCCGTGTTAGCTATGTGTAGTATATCCAGTGATACAGCGTTTCCTGTATAGTCAGTGTTAGCTATGTGTAGTATATCCGATGATACAGTGTTTCCTGTATAGTCAGTGTTAGCTATGTGTAGTATATCCAGTGATACAGTGTTTCCTGTATAGTCAGTGTTAGCTATGTGTAGTATATCCGGTGTTACAGGGTTTCCTGTATAGTCAGTGTTAGCTATGTGTAGTATATCCGGTGATACAGTGTTTCCTGTATAGTCAGTGTTAGCTATGTGTAGTATATCCGGTGATATAGCGATTCCTGTATAGTCAGTGTTAGCTATGTGTAGTATATCCGGTGATACAGTGTTTCCTGTATAGTCAGTGTTAGCTATGTGTAGTATATCCGGTGATACAGTGTTTCCTGTATAGTCAGTGTTAGCTATGTGTAGTATATCCGGTGATACAGCGTTTCCTGTATAGTCAGTGTTAGTGTGGTGTAGTATATCCGGTGTTACAGCATTTCCTGTATAGTCAGTGTTAGCTATGTGTAGTATATCCGGTGATACAGTGTTTACTGTATAGTCAGTGTTAGCTATGTGTAGTATATCCGGTGATGCAGCGTTTCCTGTATAGTCAGTGTTAGCTATGTGTAGTATATCCGGTGATACAGTGTTTACTGTATAGTCAGTGTTAGCTATGTGTAGTATATCCGGTGATGCAGCGTTTCCTGTATAGTCAGTGTTAGCTATGTGTAGTATATCCGGTGATACAGCGATTCCTGTATAGTCAGTGTTAGCTATGTGTAGTATATCCGGTGATACAGCGATTCCTGTATAGTCAGTGTTAGCTATGTGTAGTATATCCGGTGATACAGCGATTCCTGTATAGTCAGTGTTAGCTATGTGTAGTATATCCGGTGATGCAGAGTTTCCTGTATAGTCAGTGTTAGCTATGTGTAGTATATCCGGTGATAGTGTTTCCTGTATAGTCAGTGTTAGCTATGTGTAGTATATCTGGTGATACAGCGTTTCCTGTATAGTCAGTGTTAGCTATGTGTAGTATATCCGGTGATGCAGCGTTTCCTGTATAGTCAGTGTTAGCTATGTGTAGTATATCCGGTGATACAGTGTTTCCTGTATAGTCAGTGTTAGCTATGTGTAGTATATCCGGTGATACAGTGTTTACTGTATAGTCAGTGTTAGCTATGTGTAGTATATCCGGTGATGCAGAGTTTCCTGTATAGTCAGTGTTAGCTATGTGTAGTATATCCGGTGATAGTGTTTCCTGTATAGTCAGTGTTAGCTATGTGTAGTATATCCGGTGATACAGCGTTTCCTGTATAGTCAGTGTTAGCTATGTGTAGTATATCCGGTGATACAACGTTTCCTGTATAGTCAGTGTTAGTGTGGTGTAGTATATCCGGTGTTACAGCGTTTCCTGTATAGTCAGTGTTAGCTATGTGTAGTATATCCGGTGATGCAGAGTTTCCTGTATAGTCAGTGTTAGCTATGTGTAGTATATCCGGTGATACAACGTTTCCTGTATAGTCAGTGTTAGTGTGGTGTAGTATATCCGATGATACAGTGTTTCCTGTATAGTCAGTGTTAGCTATGTGTAGTATATCCGGTGATGCAGCGTTTCCTGTATAGTCAGTGTTAGCTATGTGTAGTATATCCGGTGATACAGCGATTCCTGTATAGTCAGTGTTAGCTATGTGTAGTATATCCGGTGATACAGTGTTTACTGTATAGTCAGTGTTAGCTATGTGTAGTATATCCGGTGATACAGTGTTTACTGTATAGTCAGTGTTAGTGTGGTGTAGTATATCCGGTGATGCAGAGTTTCCTGTATAGTCAGTGTTAGCTATGTGTAGTATATCCGGTGATACAGCGATTCCTGTATAGTCAGTGTTAGCTATGTGTAGTATATCCGGTGATACAGTGTTTCCTGTATAGTCAGTGTTAGCTATGTGTAGTATATCCGGTGATACAGTGTTTCCTGTATAGTCAGTGTTAGCTATGTGTAGTATATCCGGTGATACAGTGTTTCCTGTATAGTCAGTGTTAGCTATGTGTAGTATATCCGGTGATACAGCGTTTCCTGTATAGTCAGTGTTAGCTATGTGTAGTATATCCGGTGATACAGCGTTTCCTGTATAGTCAGTGTTAGCTATGTGTAGTATATCCGGTGATACAGCGTTTCCTATATAGTCAGTGTTAGCTATGTGTAGTATATTCGGTGATAGTGTTTCCTGTATAGTCAGTGCTAGCTAGGTGTAGTATATCCGGTGATGCAGTGTTTCCTGTATAGTCAGTGTTAGCTATGTGTAGTATATCCGGTGATACAGCGTTTCCTGTATAGTCAGTGTTAGCTAGGTGTAGTATATCCGGTGATACAGTGTTTCCTGTATAGTCAGTGTTAGCTATGTGTAGTATATCCGGTGATACAGCGTTTACTGTATAGTCAGTGTTAGCTATGTGTAGTATATCCGGTGATACAGTGTTTCCTGTATAGTCAGTGTTAGCTATGTGTAGTATATCCGGTGATACAGTGTTTCCTGTATAGTCAGTGTTAGCTATGTGTAGTATATCCGGTGATACAGCGTTTCCTGTATAGTCAGTGTTAGCTATGTGTAGTATATCCGGTGATGCAGAGTTTCCTGTATAGTCCGTGTTAGCTATGTGTAGTATATCCGGTGATGCAGAGTTTCCTGTATAGTCAGTGTTAGCTATGTGTAGTATATCCGGTGATACAGCGTTTCCTGTATAGTCCGTGTTAGCTATGTGTAGTATATCCGGTGATACAGCGTTTCCTGTATAGTCAGTGTTAGCTATGTGTAGTATATCCGGTGATACAGTGTTTCCTGTATAGTCAGTGTTAGCTATGTGTAGTATATCCGGTGATACAGCGTTTCCTGTATAGTCAGTGTTAGCTATGTGTAGTATATCTGGTGATACAGCGTTTCCTGTATAGTCAGTGTTAGCTATGTGTAGTATATCCGGTGATATAGTGTTTCCTGTATAGTCAGTGTCAGCTATCACCGGATATACTACACATAGCTAACACTGACTATACAGGAAACGCTGTATCACCGGATATACTACACATAGCTAACACTGACTATACAGGAAACGCTGTATCACCGGATATACTACACCTAGCTAACACTGACTATACAGGAAACGCTGTATCACCGGATATACTACACCTAGCTAACACTGACTATACAGGAAACGCTGTATCACCGGATATACTACACCTAGCTAACACTGACTATACAGGAAACGCTGTATCACCGGATATACTACACATAGCTAACACTGACTATACAGGAAACGCTGTATCACCGGATATACTACACATAGCTAACACTGACTATACAGGAAACACTATGTGTAGTATATCCGGTGATGCAGAGTTTCCTGTATAGTCCGTGTTAGCTATGTGTAGTATATCCGGACTATACAGGAAACACTATGTGTAGTATATCCGGTGATACAGCGTTTCCTGTATAGTCCGTGTTAGCTATGTGTAGTATATCCGGTGATATAGTGTTTCCTGTATAGTCCGTGTTAGCTATCACCGGATATACTACACATAGCTAACACTGACTATACAGGAAACGCTGTATCACCGGATATACTACACCACGCTAACACTGACTATACAGGAAACGCTGTATCACCGGATATACTACACATAGCTAACACTGACTATACAGGAAACGCTGTATCACCGGATATACTACACATAGCTAACACTGACTATACAGGAAACGCTGTATCACCGGATATACTACACATAGCTAACACTGACTATACAGGAAACGCTGTATCACCGGATATACTACACCTAGCTAACACTGACTATACAGGAAACGCTGTATCACCGGATATACTACACCTAGCTAACACTGACTATACAGGAAACGCTGTATCACCGGATATACTACACCTAGCTAACACTGACTATACAGGAAACGCTGTATCACCGGATATACTACACATAGCTAACACTGACTATACAGGAAACGCTGTATCACCGGATATACTACACCTAGCTAACACTGACTATACAGGAAACGCAGTATCACCGGATATACTACACATAGCTAACACTGACTATACAGGAAACGCTGTATCACCGGATATACTACACATAGCTAACACTGACTATACAGGAAACGCTGTATCACCGGATATACTACACATAGCTAACACTGACTATACAGGAAACGCTGTATCACCGGATATACTACACATAGCTAACACTGACTATACAGGAAACACTGTATCACCGGATATACTACACATAGCTAACACTGACTATACAGGAAACACTGTATCACCGGATATACTACACATAGCTAACACTGACTATACAGGAAACGCTGTATCACCGGATATACTACACATCGCTAACACTGACTATACAGGAAACGCTGTATCACCGGATATACTACACATAGATAACACTGACTATACAGGAAACTCTGTATCACCGGATATACTACACATGGTGTTTCCTGTATAGTCCGAGTTAGCTATGTGTAGTATATCCGGTGATACAGCGTTTCCTGTATAGTCAGTGTTAGCTATGTGTAGTATATCCAGTGATACAGCGTTTCCTGTATAGTCAGTGTTAGCTATGTGTAGTATATCCGGTGATAGTGTTTCCTGTATAGTCAGTGTTAGCTATGTGTAGTATATCCGGTGATGCAGCGTTTCCTGTATAGTCAGTGTTAGCTATGTGTAGTATATCCGGTGATACAGTGTTTCCTGTATAGTCAGTGTTAGCTATGTGTAGTATATCCGATGTTACAGCGTTTCCTGTATAGTCAGTGTTAGCTATGTGTAGTATATCCGGTGATACAGCGTTTCCTGTATAGTCAGTGTTAGCTATGTGTAGTATATCCGGTGATAGCTAACACTGACTATACAGGAAACGCTGTATCACCGGATATACTACACATAGCTAACACTGACTATACAGGAAACACTGTATCACCGGATATAGTACACATAGCTAACACTGACTATACAGGAAACGCTGTATCACCAGATATACTAAACATAGCTAACACTGACTATACAGGAAACGCTGTATCACCGGATATACTACACATAGCTAACACGGACTATACAGGAAACACTATGTGTAGTATATCCGGTGATACAGAGTTTCCTGTATAGTCCGTGTTAGCTATGTGTAGTATATCCAGTGATACAGCGTTTCCTGTATAGTCAGTGTTAGCTATGTGTAGTATATCCAGTGATACAGTGTTTCCTGTATAGTCAGTGTTAGCTATGTGTAGTATATCCGGTGTTACAGGGTTTCCTGTATAGTCAGTGTTAGCTATGTGTAGTATATCCGGTGATACAGTGTTTCCTGTATAGTCAGTGTTAGCTATGTGTAGTATATCCGGTGATATAGCGATTCCTGTATAGTCAGTGTTAGCTATGTGTAGTATATCCGGTGATACAGTGTTTACTGTATAGTCAGTGTTAGCTATGTGTAGTATATCCGGTGATACAGTGTTTCCTGTATAGTCAGTGTTAGCTATGTGTAGTATATCCGGTGATACAGTGTTTCCTGTATAGTCAGTGTTAGCTATGTGTAGTATATCCAGTGATACAGCGTTTCCTGTATAGTCAGTGTTAGTGTGGTGTAGTATATCCGGTGTTACAGCATTTCCTGTATAGTCAGTGTTAGCCATGTGTAGTATATCCGGTGATACAGTGTTTACTGTATAGTCAGTGTTAGCTATGTGTAGTATATCCGGTGATGCAGCGTTTCCTGTATAGTCAGTGTTAGCTATGTGTAGTATATCCGGTGATACAGCGATTCCTGTATAGTCAGTGTTAGCTATGTGTAGTATATCCGGTGATACAGCGATTCCTGTATAGTCAGTGTTAGCTATGTGTAGTATATCCGGTGATGCAGAGATTCCTGTATAGTCAGTGTTAGCTATGTGTAGTATATCCGGTGATACAGTGTTTCCTGTATAGTCAGTGTTAGCTATGTGTAGTATATCCGGTGATGCAGCGTTTCCTGTATAGTCAGTGTTAGCTATGTGTAGTATATCCGGTGATACAGTGTTTCCTGTATAGTCAGTGTTAGCTATGTGTAGTATATCCGGTGATACAGTGTTTACTGTATAGTCAGTGTTAGCTATGTGTAGTATATCCGGTGATGCAGAGTTTCCTGTATAGTCAGTGTTAGCTATGTGTAGTATATCCGGTGATAGTGTTTCCTGTATAGTCAGTGTTAGCTATGTGTAGTATATCCGGTGATACAGCGTTTCCTGTATAGTCAGTGTTAGCTATGTGTAGTATATCCGGTGATACAACGTTTCCTGTATAGTCAGTGTTAGTGTGGTGTAGTATATCCGGTGTTACAGCGTTTCCTGTATAGTCAGTGTTAGCTATGTGTAGTATATCCGGTGATGCAGAGTTTCCTGTATAGTCAGTGTTAGCTATGTGTAGTATATCCGGTGATACAACGTTTCCTGTATAGTCAGTGTTAGTGTGGTGTAGTATATCCGATGATACAGTGTTTCCTGTATAGTCAGTGTTAGCTATGTGTAGTATATCCGGTGATACAGCGTTTCCTGTATAGTCAGTGTTAGCTATGTGTAGTATATCCGGTGATACAGTGTTTCCTGTAAAGTCAGTGTTAGCTATGTGTAGTATATCCGGTGATGCAGCGTTTCCTGTATAGTCAGTGTTAGCTATGTGTAGTATATCCGGTGATACAGTGTTTACTGTATAGTCAGTGTTAGCTATGTGTAGTATATCCGGTGATACAGTGTTTACTGTATAGTCAGTGTTAGTGTGGTGTAGTATATCCGGTGATGCAGAGTTTCCTGTATAGTCAGTGTTAGCTATGTGTAGTATATCCGGTGATAGTGTTTCCTGTATAGTCAGTGTTAGCTATGTGTAGTATATCCGGTGATACAGCGATTCCTGTATAGTCAGTGTTAGCTATGTGTAGTATATCCGGTGATACAGTGTTTCCTGTATAGTCAGTGTTAGCTATGTGTAGTATATCCGGTGATACAGTGTTTCCTGTATAGTCAGTGTTAGCTATGTGTAGTATATCCGGTGATAGTGTTTCCTGTATAGTCAGTGTTAGCTATGTGTAGTATATCCGGTGATACAGTGTTTCCTGTATAGTCAGTGTTAGCTATGTGTAGTATATCCGGTGATACAGTGTTTCCTGTATAGTCAGTGTTAGCTATGTGTAGTATATCCGGTGATACAGTGTTTCCTGTATAGTCAGTGTTAGCTATGTGTAGTATATCCGGTGATACAGCGTTTCCTGTATAGTCAGTGTTAGTGTGGTGTAGTATATCCGGTGTTACAGCATTTCCTGTATAGTCAGTGTTAGCTATGTGTAGTATATCCGGTGATGCAGCGTTTCCTGTATAGTCAGTGTTAGCTATGTGTAGTATATCCGGTGATACAGTGTTTACTGTATAGTCAGTGTAAGCTATGTGTAGTATATCCGGTGATACAGCGTTTCCTGTATAGTCAGTGTTAGCTATGTGTAGTATATCCGGTGATACAGCGTTTCCTGTATAGTCAGTGTTAGCTATGTGTAGTATATCCAGTGATACAGCGTTTCCTGTATAGTCAGTGTTAGCTATGTGTAGTATATCCAGTGATACAGCGTTTCCTGTATAGTCAGTGTTAGCTATGTGTAGTATATCCAGTGATACAGCGTTTCCTGTATAGTCAGTGTTAGCTATGTGTAGTATATCCGGTGATACAGCGTTTCCTGTATAGTCAGTGTTAGCGATGTGTAGTATATCCGGTGATACAGCGTTTCCTGTATAGTCAGTGTTAGCTATGTGTAGTATATCCGGTGATACAGTGTTTCCTGTATAGTCTGTGTTAGCTATGTGTAGTATATCCGGTGATACAGTGTTTCCTGTATAGTCAGTGTTAGCTATGTGTAGTATATCCGGTGATACAGCGTTTCCTGTATAGTCAGTGTTAGCTATGTGTAGTATATCTGGTGATACAGCGTTTCCTGTATAGTCAGTGTTAGCTATGTGTAGTATATCCGGTGATATAGTGTTTCCTGTATAGTCAGTGTCAGCTATCACCGGATATACTACACATAGCTAACACTGACTATACAGGAAACGCTGTATCACCGGATATACTACACATAGCTAACACTGACTATACAGGAAACGCTGTATCACCGGATATACTACACCTAGCTAACACTGACTATACAGGAAACGCTGTATCACCGGATATACTACACCTAGCTAACACTGACTATACAGGAAACGCTGTATCACCGGATATACTACACCTAGCTAACACTGACTATACAGGAAACGCTGTATCACCGGATATACTACACATAGCTAACACTGACTATACAGGAAACGCTGTATCACCGGATATACTACACATAGCTAACACTGACTATACAGGAAACGCTGTATCACCGGATATACTACACCTAGCTAACACTGACTATACAGGAAACGCTGTATCACCGGATATACTACACCTAGCTAACACTGACTATACAGGAAACGCTGTATCACCGGATATACTACACCTAGCTAACACTGACTATACAGGAAACGCTGTATCACCGGATATACTACACCTAGCTAACACTGACTATACAGGAAACGCTGTATCACCGGATATACTACACATAGCTAACACTGACTCTACAGGAAACGCTGTATCACCGGATATACTACACATAGCTAACACGGACTATACAGGAAACTCTGCATCACCGGATATACTACACATAGTGTTTCCTGTATAGTCAGTGTTAGCTATGTGTAGTATATCCGGTGATACAGCGTTTTCCTGTATAGTCAGTGTTAGCGATGTGTAGTATATCCGGTGATACAGCGTTTCCTGTATAGTCAGTGTTGGCTATGTGTAGTATATCCGGTGATAGCTAACACTGACTATACAGGAAACGCTGTATCACCGGATATACTACACATCGCTAACACGGACTATACAGGAAACGCTGTATCACCGGATATACTACACATAGCTAACACTGACTATACAGGAAACACTATGTGTAGTATATCCGGTGATGCAGAGTTTCCTGTATAGTCAGTGTTAGCTATGTGTAGTATATCCGGTGATATAGTGTTTCCTGTATAGTCAGTGTTAGCTATCACCGGATATACTACACATAGCTAACACTGACTATACAGGAAACACTATGTGTAGTATATCCGGTGATGCAGAGTTTCCTGTATAGTCCGTGTTAGCTATGTGTAGTATATCCGGACTATACAGGAAACACTATGTGTAGTATATCCGGTGATACAGCGTTTCCTGTATAGTCCGTGTTAGCTATCACCGGATATACTACACATAGCTAACACTGACTATACAGGAAACGCTGTATCACCGGATATACTACACCACGCTAACACTGACTATACAGGAAACGCTGTATCACCGGATATACTACACATAGCTAACACTGACTATACAGGAAACGCTGTATCACCGGATATACTACACATAGCTAACACTGACTATACAGGAAACGCTGTATCACCGGATATACTACACCTAGCTAACACTGACTATACAGGAAACGCTGTATCACCGGATATACTACACCTAGCTAACACTGACTATACAGGAAACGCTGTATCACCGGATATACTACACCTAGCTAACACTGACTATACAGGAAACGCTGTATCACCGGATATACTACACATAGCTAACACTGACTATACAGGAAACGCTGTATCACCGGATATACTACACATAGCTAACACTGACTATACAGGAAACGCTGTATCACCGGATATACTACACATAGCTAACACTGACTATACAGGAAACGCTGTATCACCGGATATACTACACATAGCTAACACTGACTATACAGGAAACACTGTATCACCGGATATACTACACATAGCTAACACTGACTATACAGGAAACACTGTATCACCGGATATACTACACATAGCTAACACTGACTATACAGGAAACGCTGCATCACCGGATATACTACACATAGCTAACACTGACTATACAGGAAACGCTGTATCACCGGATATACTACACATAGCTAACACTGACTATACAGGAAACACTGTATCACCGGATATACTACACATCGCTAACACTGACTATACAGGAAACGCTGTATCACCGGATATACTACACATAGCTAACACTGACTATACAGGAAACGCTGTATCACCGGATATACTACACATAGCTAACACTGACTATACAGGAAACGCTGTATCACCGGATATACTACACATCGCTAACACTGACTATACAGGAAATAGAATATGAGCTATTACTGCTCCAAGTAATATATTTTAAACAGGATATATAGAGCAGATCACGTATTATATATGTCACATAATATCCTATATTCCTGAGCATATCACCTTTACCACTTCCTTTCTTTTTCCCAGACACGGGTGACGCTGCAGGAGCCGGGACGGGCAATGTGGGGGATGGAGTCACTTCTTCAGCAGCTGCTCGTTCCTCCGCCTTCTTCATCTTATAATAGTTACTAATTACAAGAAAAATGCAGCTAGTGACCCTGGAGATCCCAGCACCCATCATATACACAATGTATACTATACAATACACCAATGTCCTGTGACATCCCATCATATACACAATGTATACTATACCATGCACCAATGTCCTGTGACATCCCATCATCTACACAATGTATACTATACCATACACCAATGACCTGTGACATCCCATCATCTACACAATGTATACTATACCATACACCAATGTCCTGTGACATCCCATCATCTACACAATGTATACTATACCATACACCAATGTCCTGTGACATCCCATCATCTACACAATGTATACTATACCATACACCAATGACCTGTGACATCCCATCATCTACACAATGTATACTATACCATGCACCAATGTCCTGTGACATCCCATCATCTACACAATGTATACTATACCATACACCAATGTCCTGTGACATCCCATCATCTACACAATGTATACTATACCATGCGCCAATGTCCTGTGACATCCCATCATCTACACAATGTATACTATACCATACACCAATGTCCTGTGACATCCCATCATCTACACAATGTATACTATACCATACACCAATGACCTGTGACATCCCATCATCTACACAATGTATACTATACCATACACCAATGTCCTGTGACATCCCATCATCTACACAATGTATACTATACCATGCGCCAATGTCCTGTGACATCCCATCATCTACACAATGTATACTATACCATGCACCAATGTCCTGTGACATCCCATCATCTACACAATGTATACAATACCATACACCAATGTCCTGTGACATCCCATCATCTACACAATGTATACTATACCATACACCAATGTCCTGTGACATCCCATCATCTACACAATGTATACTATACCATGCACCAATGTCCTGTGACACCCCATCATCTACACAATGTATACTATACCATACACCAATGTCCTGTGACATCCCATCATCTACACAATGTATACTATACCATACACCAATGACCTGTGACATCCCATCATCTACACAATGTATACTATACCATGCACCAATGTCCTGTGACATCCCATCATCTACACAATGTATACTATACCATACACCAATGTCCTGTGACATCTCATCATCTACACAATGTATACTATACCATGCACCAATGTCCTGTGACATCTCATCATCTACACAATGTATACTATACCATGCACCAATGTCCTGTGACATCCCAGCATCTACACAATGTATACTATACCATGCACCAATGTCCTGTGACATCCCATCATCTACACAATGTATACTATACCATGCGCCAATGTCCTGTGACATCCCAGCATCTACACAATGTATACTATACCATACACCAATGTCCTGTGACATCCCATCATCTACACAATGTATACTATACCATACACCAATGTCCTGTGACATCCCATCATCTACACAATGTATACTATACCATACACCAATGTCCTGTGACATCCCATCATCTACACAATGTATACTATACCATGCACCAATGTCCTGTGACACCCCATCATCTACACAATGTATACTATAACATACACCAATGTCCTGTGACATCCCATCATCTACACAATGTATACTATACCATACACCAATGTCCTGTGACATCCCATCATCTACACAATGTATACTATACCATACACCAATGTCCTGTGACATCCCATCATCTACACAATGTATACTATACCATGCACCAATGTCCTGTGACATCCCATCATCTACACAATGTATACTATACCATACTCCAATGTCCTGTGACATCCCATCATCTACACAATGTATACTATACCATACACCAATGTCCTGTGACATCCCATCATCTACACAATGTATACTATACCATACACCAATGTCCAGTGACATCTCATCATCTACACAATGTATACTATACCATACACCAATGTCCTGTGACATCTCATCATCTACACAATGTATACTATACCATACACCAATGTCCTGTGACATCCCATCATCTACACAATGTATACTATACCATACACCAATGTCCTGTGACATCCCATCATCTACACAATGTATACTATACCATACACCAATGACCTGTGACATCCCATCATCTACACAATGTATACTATACCATACACCAATGTCCTGTGACATCCCATCATCTACACAATGTATACTATACCATGCACCAATGTCCTGTGACACCCCATCATCTACACAATGTATACTATACCATACACCAATGTCCTGTGACATCCCATCATCTACACAATGTATACTATACCATACACCAATGTCCTGTGACATCCCATCATCTACACAATGTATACTATACCATACACCAATGTCCTGTGACATCCCATCATCTACACAATGTATACTATACCATACACCAATGTCCTGTGACATCCCATCATCTACACAATGTATACTATACCATACACCAATGACCTGTGACATCCCATCTATACAATGTATACTATACCATACACCAATGTCCTGTGACATCCCATCATCTACACAATGTATACTATACCATACACCAATGTCCTGTGATATCCCAGCACCTCATCATCTACACAATGTATACTATACCATACACCAATGTCCTGTGACACCCCATCATCTACACAATGTATACTATACCATGCACCAATGTCCTGTGACATCCCATCATCTACACAATGTATACTATACCATGCACCAATGTCCTGTGACATCTCATCATCTACACAATGTATACTATACCATACACCAATGACCTGTGACATCCCATCATCTACACAATGTATACTATACCATACACCAATGTCCTGTGACATCTCATCATCTACACAATGTATACTATACCATACACCAATGTCCTGTGACATCCCATCATCTACACAATGTATACTATACCATACACCAATGTCCTGTGACATCCCATCATCTACACAATGTATACTATACCATACACCAATGTCCTGTGACATCTCATCATCCCATCATCTACACAATGTATACTATACCATACACCAATGTCCTGTGACATCCCATCATCTACACAATGTATACTATACCATACACCAATGTCCTGTGACATCTCATCATCTACACAATGTATACTATACCATACACCAATGTCCTGTGACATCCCATCATCTACACAATGTATACTATACCATACACCAATGTCCTGTGACATCCCATCATCTACACAATGTATACTATACCATACACCAATGTCCTGTGACATCCCATCATCTACACAATGTATACTATACCATACACCAATGTCCTGTGACATCCCATCATCTACACAATGTATACTATACCATACACCAATGTCCTGTGACATCCCAGCATCTACACAATGTATACTATATCATACACCAATGTCCTGTGACATCCCAGCATCTACACAATGTATACTATACCATACACCAATGTCCTGTGACATCCCATCATCTACACAATGTATACTATACCATGCACCAATGTCCTGTGACACCCCATCATCTACACAATGTATACTATACCATACACCAATGTCCTGTGACATCCCATCATCTACACAATGTATACTATACCATACACCAATGTCCTGTGACATCCCATCATCTACACAATGTATACTATACCATACACCAATGTCCTGTGACATCCCATCATCTACACAATGTATACTATACCATACACCAATGTCCTGTGACATCCCATCATCTACACAATGTATACTATACCATACACCAATGACCTGTGACATCCCATCTATACAATGTATACTATACCATACACCAATGACCTGTGACATCCCATCTACACAATGTATACTATACCATACACCAATGTCCTGTGACATCCCATCATCTACACAATGTATACTATACCATGCACCAATGTCCTGTGACATCCCATCATCTACACAATGTATACTATACCATACACCAATGTCCTGTGACATCCCATCATCTACACAATGTATACTATACCATGCACCAATGACCTGTGACATCCCATCATCTACACAATGTATACTATACCATGCACCAATGTCCTGTGACATCCCATCATCTACACAATGTATACTATACCATGCACCAATGTCCTGTGACATCCCATCATCTACACAAAGTATACTATACCATGCACCAATGTCCTGTGACATCCCATCATCTACACAATGTATACTATACCATACACCAATGTCCTGTGACATCCCATCATCTACACAATGTATACTATACCATACACCAATGTCCTGTGACACCCCATCATCTACACAATGTATACTATACCATGCACCAATGTTCTGTGACACCCCATCATCTACACAATGTATACTATACCATGCACCAATGACCTGTGACATCCCATCATCTACACAATGTATACTATACCATGCACCAATGTCCTGTGACATCCCAGCACCTCATCATCTACACAATGTATACTATACCATACACCAATGACCTGTGACATCCCATCATCTACACAATGTATACTATATCATACACCAATGTCCTGTGACATCCCAGCATCTACACAATGTATACTATACCATACACCAATGTCCTGTGACATCCCAGCACCTCATCATCTACACAATGTATACTATACCATACACCAATGACCTGTGACATCCCATCATCTACACAATGTATACTATATCATACACCAATGTCCTGTGACATCCCAGCATCTACACAATGTATACTATACCATACACCAATGTCCTGTGACATCCCATCATCTACACAATGTATACTATACCATACACCAATGTCCTGTGACATCCCATCATCTACACAATGTATACTATACCATGCACCAATGTCCTGTGACATCCCATCATCTACACAATGTATACTATACCATACACCAATGTCCTGTGACATCCCATCATCTACACAATGTATACTATACCATGCACCAATGACCTGTGACATCCCAGCATCTACACAATGTATACTATACCATACACCAATGTCCTGTGACATCCCATCATCTACACAATGTATACTATACCATGCACCAATGTCCTGTGACACCCCATCATCTACACAATGTATACTATAACATACACCAATGTCCTGTGACATCCCATCATCTACACAATGTATACTATACCATACACCAATGTCCTGTGACATCCCATCATCTACACAATGTATACTATACCATACACCAATGTCCTGTGACATCCCATCATCTACACAATGTATACTATACCATACACCAATGTCCTGTGACATCCCATCATCTACACAATGTATACTATACCATGCACCAATGTCCTGTGACATCCCAGCATCTACACAATGTATACTATACCATACACCAATGTCCTGTGACATCCCAGCATCTACACAATGTATACTATACCATGCACCAATGTCCTGTGACATCCCATCATCTACACAATGTATACTATACCATACACCAATGTCCTGTGACATCCCATCATCTACACAATGTATACTATACCATGCACCAATGTCCTGTGACATCCCATCATCTACACAATGTATACTATACCATGCACCAATGTTCTGTGACATCCCATCATCTACACAATGTATACTATACCATGCACCAATGTCCTGTGACACCCCATCATCTACACAATGTATACTATACCATACACCAATGTCCTGTGACATCCCATCATCTACACAATGTATACTATACCATACACCAATGACCTGTGACATCCCATCTACACAAAGTATACTATACCATGCACCAATGTCCTGTGACATCCCATCATCTACACAATGTATACTATACCATGCACCAATGACCTGTGACATCCCATCATATACACAATGTATACTATACCATACACCAATGTCCTGTGACATCCCATCATCTACACAATGTATACTATACCATGCACCAATGTCCTGTGACACCCCATCATCTACACAATGTATACTATACCATACACCAATGTCCTGTGACATCCCATCATCTACACATTGTATACTATACCATACACCAATGACCTGTGACATCCCATCTACACAATGTATACTATACCATGCACCAATGTCCTGTGACATCCCATCATCTACACAATGTATACTATACCATGCACCAATGACCTGTGACATCCCATCATATACACAATGTATACTATACCATACACCAATGTCCTGTGACATCCCATCATCTACACAATGTATACTATACCATGCACCAATGTCCTGTGACATCCCATCATCTACACAATGTATACTATACCATGCACCAATGACCTGTGACATCCCATCATATACACAATGTATACTATACCATGCACCAATGTCCTGTGACATACCAGCATCTACACAATGTATACTATACCATGCACCAATGTCCTGTGACATCCCAGCATCTACACAATGTATACTATACCATACACCAATGTCCTGTGACATCCCAGCATCTACACAATGTATACTATACCATACACCAATGTCCTGTGACATCCCATCATCTACACAATGTATACTATACCATACACCAATGTCCTGTGACATCCCATCATCTACACAATGTATACTATACCATACACCAATGTCCTGTGACATCCCATCATCTACACAATGTATACTATACCATGCGCCAATGTCCTGTGACATCCCATCATCTACACAATGTATACTATACCATACACCAATGTCCTGTGACATCCCATCATCTACACAATGTATACTATACCATACACCAATGTCCTGTGACATCCCATCATCTACACAATGTATACTATACCATACACCAATGTCCTGTGACATCCCATCATCTACACAATGTATACTATACCATACACCAATGTCCTGTGACATCCCATCATCTACACAATGTATACTATACCATGCACCAATGTCCTGTGACATCCCATCATCTACACAATGTATACTATACCATACACCAATGACCTGTGACATCCCATCATCTACACAATGTATACTATACCATGCACCAATGTCCTGTGACATCCCATCATCTACACAATGTATACTATACCATACACCAATGTCCTGTGACATCCCATCATCTACACAATGTATACTATACCATGCACCAATGTCCTGTGACATCCCAGCACCTCATCATCTACACAATGTATACTATACCATACACCAATGACCTGTGACATCCCATCATCTACACAATGTATACTATACCATACACCAATGTCCTGTGACATCCCATCATCTACACAATGTATACTATACCATGCGCCAATGTCCTGTGACATCCCATCATCTACACAATGTATACTATACCATGCGCCAATGTCCTGTGACATCCCATCATCTACACAATGTATACTATACCATACGCCAATGTCCTGTGACATCCCATCATCTACACAATGTATACTATACCATGCACCAATGTCCTGTGACATCCCATCATCTACACAATGTATACTATACCATGCACCAATGTCCTGTGACATCCCATCATCTACACAATGTATACTATACCATACACCAATGTCCTGTGACATCCCATCATCTACACAATGTATACTATACCATGCACCAATGTCCTGTGACATCCCATCATCTACACAATGTATACTATACCATACACCAATGTCCTGTGACACCCCATCATCTACACAATGTATACTATACCATGCACCAATGTCCTGTGACACCCCATCATCTACACAATGTATACTATACCATGCACCAATGACCTGTGACATCCCATCATCTACACAATGTATACTATACCATACACCAATGTCCTGTGACATCCCGTCATCTACACAATGTATACTATACCATGCACCAATGTCCTGTGACATCCCATCATCTACACAATGTATACTATACCATGCACCAATGTCCTGTGACATCCCATCATCTACACAATGTATACTATACCATGCACCAATGACCTGTGACATCCCATCATCTACACAATGTATACTATACCATACACCAATGTCCTGTGACATCCCATCATCTACACAATGTATACTATACCATGCACCAATGTCCTGTGACATCCCATCATCTACACAATGTATACTATACCATGCACCAATGACCTGTGACATCCCATCATCTACACAATGTATACTATACCATACACCAATGACCTGTGACATCCCATCATCTACACAATGTATACTATACCATACACCAATGTCCTGTGACATCCCATCATCTACACAATGTATACTATACCATACACCAATGTCCTGTGACATCCCATCATCTACACAATGTATACTATACCATGCACCAATGTCCTGTGACATCCCATCATCTACACAATGTATACTATACCATACGCCAATGTCCTGTGACATCCCATCATCTACACAATGTATACTATACCATACACCAATGTCCTGTGACATCCCATCATCTACACAATGTATACTATACCATACACCAATGTCCTGTGACATCCCATCATCTACACAATGTATACTATACCATACACCAATGTCCTGTGACATCCCATCATCTACACAATGTATACTATACCATGCACCAATGTCCTGTGACATCCCATCATCTACACAATGTATACTATACCATACACCAATGACCTGTGACATCCCATCATCTACACAATGTATACTATACCATGCACCAATGTCCTGTGACATCCCATCATCTACACAATGTATACTATACCATACACCAATGTCCTGTGACATCCCATCATCTACACAATGTATACTATACCATGCACCAATGTCCTGTGACATCCCAGCACCTCATCATCTACACAATGTATACTATACCATACACCAATGACCTGTGACATCCCATCATCTACACAATGTATACTATACCATACACCAATGTCCTGTGACATCCCATCATCTACACAATGTATACTATACCATACACCAATGTCCTGTGACATCCCATCATCTACACAATGTATACTATACCATACACCAATGTCCTGTGACATCCCATCATCTACACAATGTATACTATACCATACACCAATGTCCTGTGACATCCCATCATCTACACAATGTATGCTATACCATACGCCAATGTCCTGTGACATCCCATCATCTACACAATGTATACTATACCATGCGCCAATGTCCTGTGACATCCCATCATCTACACAATGTATACTATACCATGCGCCAATGTCCTGTGACATCCCATCATCTACACAATGTATACTATACCATACACCAATGTCCTGTGACATCCCATCATCTACACAATGTATACTATACCATACACCAATGTCCTGTGACACCCCATCATCTACACAATGTATACTATACCATGCACCAATGTCCTGTGACATCCCATCATCTACACAATGTATACTATACCATGCACCAATGTCCTGTCACACCCCATCATCTACACAATGTATACTATACCATGCACCAATGTCCTGTGACATCCCAGCATCTACACAATGTATACTATACCATGCACCAATGTCCTGTGACATCACATCATCTACACAATGTATACTATACCATGCACCAATGACCTGTGACATCCCATCATCTACACAATGTATACTATACCATGCACCAATGTCCTGTGACATCCCATCATCTACACAATGTATACTATACCATACACCAATGTCCTGTGACATCCCATCATCTACACAATGTATACTATATCATACACCAATGTCATGTGACATCTCATCATCTACACAATGTATACTATACCATACACCAATGTCCTGTGACATCCCATCATCTACACAATGTATACTATACCATACACCAATGTCCTGTGACATCCCATCATCTACACAATGTATACTATACCATACACCAATGTCCTGTGACATCCCATCATCTACACAATGTATACTATACCATACACCAATGACCTGTGACATCCCAGCATCTACACAATGTATACTATACCATACACCAATGTCCTGTGACATCCCATCATCTACACAATGTATACTATACCATACACCAATGACCTGTGACACCCCATCATCTACACAATGTATACTATACCATGCACCAATGTCCTGTGACATCCCATCATCTACACAATGTATACTATACCATGCACCAATGTCCTGTGACATCCCATCATCTACACAATGTATACTATACCATGCACCAATGTCCTGTGACATCCCATCATCTACACAATGTATACTATACCATGCACCAATGTCCTGTGACATCCCATCATCTACACAATGTATACTATACCATACACCAATGACCTGTGACATCCCAGCGTCTACACAATGTATACTATACCATACACCAATGACCTGTGACATCCCATCATCTACACAATGTATACTATACCATGCACCAATGTCCTGTGACATCCCATCATATACACAATGTATACTATACCATGCACCAATGTCCTGTGACATCCCATCATCTACACAATGTATACTATACCATACACCAATGTCCTGTGACATCTCATCATATACACAATGTATACTATACCATGCACCAATGTCCTGTGACATCCCATCATCTACACAATGTATACTATACCATACACAAATGTCCTGTGACATCCCAGCACCTCATCATCTACACAATGTATACTATACCATACCATACACCAATGTCCTGTGACATCCCAGCATCTACACAATGTATACTATACCATGCACCAATGTCCTGTGACATCCCAGCACCTCATCATCTACACAATGTATACTATACCATACACCAATGTCCTGTGACATCCCAGCATCTACACAATGTATACTATACCATACACCAATGACCTGTGACATCCCATCATCTACACAATGTATACTATACCATACACCAATGTCCTGTGACATCCCATCATCTACACAATGTATACTATACCATGCACCAATGTCCTGTGACATCCCATCATCTACACAATGTATACTATACCATACACCAATGTCCTGTGACATCCCATCATCTACACAATGTATACTATACCATACACCAATGACCTGTGACATCCCATCATCTACACAATGTATACTATACCATGCACCAATGACCTGTGACATCCCATCATCTACACAATGTATACTATACCATACACCAATGTCCTGTGACATCCCATCATATACATAATGTATACTATACCATACACCAATGTCCTGTGACATCCCATCATCTACACAATGTATACTATACCATGCACCAATGTCCTGTGACATCTCATCATCTACACAATGTATACTATACCATACACCAATGTCCTGTGACATCTCATCATCTACACAATGTATACTATACCATACACCAATGTCCTGTGACATCCCATCATCTACACAATGTATACTATACCATACACCAATGTCCTGTGACATCCCAGCATCTACACAATGTATACTATACCATGCACCAATGTCCTGTGACATCCCAGCATCTACACAATGTATACTATACCATGCACCAATGTCCTGTGACACCCCATCATCTACACAATGTATACTATACCATACACCAATGTCCTGTGACATCCCATCTATACAATGTATACTATACCATACACCAATGTCCTGTGACATCCCATCATCTACACAATGTATACTATACCATACACAAATGTCCTGTGACATCCCATCATCTACACAATGTATACTATACCATGCACCAATGTCCTGTGACATCCCATCATCTACACAATGTATACTATACCATACACCAATGTCCTGTGACATCCCATCATATACATAATGTATACTATACCATACACCAATGTCCTGTGACATCCCAGCATCTACACAATGTATACTATACCATGCACCAATGTCCTGTGACATCCCAGCATCTACACAATGTATACTATACCATGCACCAATGTCCTGTGACACCCCATCATCTACACAATGTATACTATACCATACACCAATGTCCTGTGACATCCCATCTATACAATGTATACTATACCATACACCAATGTCCTGTGACATCCCATCATCTACACAATGTATACTATACCATACACAAATGTCCTGTGACATCCCATCATCTACACAATGTATACTATACCATGCACCAATGTCCTGTGACATCCCATCATCTACACAATGTATACTATACCATACACCAATGTCCTGTGACATCCCATCATATACATAATGTATACTATACCATACACCAATGTCCTGTGACATCCCATCATCTACACAATGTATACTATACCATGCACCAATGTCCTGTGACATCTCATCATCTACACAATGTATACTATACCATACACCAATGTCCTGTGACATCCCATCATCTACACAATGTATACTATACCATACACCAATGTCCTGTGACATCCCAGCATCTACACAATGTATACTATACCATGCACCAATGTCCTGTGACATCCCAGCATCTACACAATGTATACTATACCATGCACCAATGTCCTGTGACACCCCATCATCTACACAATGTATACTATACCATACACCAATGTCCTGTGACATCCCATCTATACAATGTATACTATACCATACACCAATGTCCTGTGACATCCCATCATCTACACAATGTATACTATACCATACACCAATGTCCTGTGACATCCCAGCATCTACACAATGTATACTATACCATACACCAATGTCCTGTGACATCCCATCATCTACACAATGTATACTATACCATACACCAATGTCCTGTGACATCCCATCATCTACACAATGTATACTATACCATACACCAATGTCCTGTGACATCCCATCATCTACACAATGTATACTATACCATACACCAATGTCCTGTGACATCCCATCATCTACACAATGTATACTATACCATGCACCAATGTCCTGTGACATCCCATCATCTACACAATGTATACTATACCATGCACCAATGTCCTGTGACATCCCATCATCTACACAATGTATACTATACCATGCACCAATGTCCTGTGACATCCCATCATCTACACAATGTATACTATACCATACACCAATGTCCTGTGACATCCCATCATCTACACAATGTATACTATACAATACACCAATGTCCTGTGACATCCCATCATCTACACAATGTATACTATATCATACACCAATGTCCTGTGACATCCCATCATCTACACAATGTATACTATATCATACACCAATGTCCTGTGACATCCCAGCATCTACACAATGTATACTATACCATACACCAATGTCCTGTGACATCCCATCATCTACACAATGTATACTATACCATGCACCAATGTCCTGTGACACCCCATCATCTACACAATGTATACTATACCATACACCAATGTCCTGTGACATCCCAGCATCTACACAATGTATACTATACCATACACCAATGTCCTGTGACATCCCATCATCTACACAATGTGTACTATACCATGCACCAATGTCCTGTGACATCCCAGCATCCATCATCTACACAATGTATACTATACCATGCACCAATGTCCTGTGACATCCCAGCACCTCATCATCTACACAATGTATACTATACCATACACCAATGACCTGTGACATCCCATCATCTACACAATGTATACTATACCATACACCAATGTCCTGTGACATCCCATCATCTACACAATGTATACTATACCATGCACCAATGTCCTGTGACATCCCATCATCTACACAATGTATACTATACCATGCACCAATGACCTGTGACATCCCATCATCTACACAATGTATACTATACCATACACCAATGTCCTGTGACATCCCATCATCTACACAATGTATACTATACCATACACCAATGTCCTGTGACATCCCAGCATCCATCATCTACACAATGTATACTATACCATACACCAATGTCCTGTGACATCCCATCATCTACACAATGTATACTATACCATACACCAATGTCCTGTGACATCCCATCATCTACACAATGTATACTATACCATACACCAATGTCCTGTGACATCCCATCATCTACACAATGTATACTATACCATGCACCAATGTCCTGTGACATCCCAGCACCTCATCATCTACACAATGTATACTATACCATGCACCAATGTCCTGTGACATCCCATCTACACAATGTATACTATACCATGCACCAATGTCCTGTGACATCTCATCATCTACACAATGTATACTATACCATACACCAATGTCCTGTGACATCCCATCATCTACACAATGTATACTATACCATACACCAATGTCCTGTGACATCCCAGCATCTACACAATGTATACTATACCATGCACCAATGACCTGTGACATCCCATCATCTACACAATGTATACTATACCATGCACCAATGACCTGTGACATCCCAGCATCTACACAATGTATACTATACCATGCACCAATGTCCTGTGACATCCCATCATCTACACAATGTATACTATACCATGCACCAATGTCCTGTGACATCCCATCATCTACACAATGTATACTATACCATACACCAATGTCCTGTGACATCCCATCATCTACACAATGTATACTATACCATGCACCAATGTCCTGTGACATCCCATCATCTACACAATGTATACTATACCATGCACCAATGTCCTGTGACATCCCATCATCTACACAATGTATACTATACCATACACCAATGTCCTGTGACATCCCATCATCTACACAATGTATACTATACAATACACCAATGTCCTGTGACATCCCATCATCTACACAATGTATACTATACCATACACCAATGTCCTGTGACATCCCATCATCTACACAATGTATACTATACCATACACCAATGACCTGTGACATCCCATCATCTACACAATGTATACTATACCATACACCAATGTCCTGTGACATCCCATCATCTACACAATGTATACTATACCATGCACCAATGACCTGTGACATCCCATCATCTACACAATGTATACTATACCATGCACCAATGTCCTGTGACATCCCAGCACCTACACAATGTATACTATACCATACACCAATGACCTGTGACATCCCATCATCTACACAATGTATACTATACCATACACCAATGTCCTGTGACATCCCATCATCTACACAATGTATACTATACCATACACCAATGTCCTGTGACATCCCATCATCTACACAATGTATACTATACCATACACCAATGTCCTGTGACATCCCATCATCTACACAATGTATACTATACCATGCACCAATGTCCTGTGACATCCCAGCACCTCATCATCTACACAATGTATACTATACCATACACCAATGACCTGTGACATCCCATCATCTACACAATGTATACTATACCATACACCAATGTCCTGTGACATCCCATCATCTACACAATGTATACTATACCATGCACCAATGTCCTGTGACATCCCATCATCTACACAATGTATACTATACCATGCACCAATGTCCTGTGACACCTCATCATCTACACAATGTATACTATACCATGCACCAATGACCTGTGACATCTCATCATCTACACAATGTATACTATACCATGCACCAATGTCCTGTGACATCTCATCATCTACACAATGTATACTATACCATACACCAATGTCCTGTGACACCTCATCATCTACACAATGTATACTATACCATACACCAATGTCCTGTGACATCCCATCATCTACACAATGTATACTATACCATACACCAATGTCCTGTGACATCCCATCATCTACACAATGTATACTATACCATACACCAATGTCCTGTGACACCACATCATCTACACAATGTATACTATACCATGCACCAATGTCCTGTGACATCCCATCATCTACACAATGTATACTATACCATGCACCAATGTCCTGTGACACCCCATCATCTACACAATGTATACTATACCATGCACCAATGTCCTGTGACATCCCAGCATCTACACAATGTATACTATACCATGCACCAATGTCCTGTGACATCCCATCATCTACACAATGTATACTATACCATACACCAATGTCCTGTGACATCCCATCATCTACACAATGTATACTATATCATACACCAATGTCATGTGACATCTCATCATCTACACAATGTATACTATACCATAAACCAATGTCCTGTGACACCCCATCATCTACACAATGTATACTATACCATGCACCAATGTCCTGTGACATCCCAGCACCTCATCATCTACACAATGTATACTATACCATACACCAATGACCTGTGACATCCCATCATCTACAAAATGTATACTATACTATACACCAATGTCCTGTGACATCCCATCATCTACACAATGTATACTATACCATGCACCAATGTCCTGTGACATCCCATCATCTACACAATGTATACTATACCATGCACCAATGACCTGTGACATCCCATCATCTACACAATGTATACTATACCATACACCAATGTCCTGTGACATCCCATCATCTACACAATGTATACTATACCATACACCAATGTCCTGTGACATCCCAGCATCCATCATCTACACAATGTATACTATACCATACACCAATGTCCTGTGACATCCCATCATCTACACAATGTATACTATACCATACACCAATGTCCTGTGACATCCCATCATCTACACAATGTATACTATACCATACACCAATGTCCTGTGACATCCCATCATCTACACAATGTATACTATACCATGCACCAATGTCCTGTGACATCCCAGCACCTCATCATCTACACAATGTATACTATACCATGCACCAATGTCCTGTGACATCCCATCTACACAATGTATACTATACCATGCACCAATGTCCTGTGACATCTCATCATCTACACAATGTATACTATACCATACACCAATGTCCTGTGACATCCCATCATCTACACAATGTATACTATACCATACACCAATGTCCTGTGACATCCCAGCATCTACACAATGTATACTATACCATGCACAAATGACCTGTGACATCCCATCATCTACACAATGTATACTATACCATGCACCAATGACCTGTGACATCCCAGCATCTACACAATGTATACTATACCATGCACCAATGTCCTGTGACATCCCATCATCTACACAATGTATACTATACCATGCACCAATGTCCTGTGACATCCCATCATCTACACAATGTATACTATACCATACACCAATGTCCTGTGACATCCCATCATCTACACAATGTATACTATACCATGCACCAATGTCCTGTGACATCCCATCATCTACACAATGTATACTATACCATGCACCAATGACCTGTGACATCCCATCATATACACAATGTATACTATACCATGCACCAATGTCCTGTGACATACCAGCATCTACACAATGTATACTATACCATGCACCAATGTCCTGTGACATCCCAGCATCTACACAATGTATACTATACCATACACCAATGTCCTGTGACATCCCAGCATCTACACAATGTATACTATACCATACACCAATGTCCTGTGACATCCCATCATCTACACAATGTATACTATACCATACACCAATGTCCTGTGACATCCCATCATCTACACAATGTATACTATACCATACACCAATGTCCTGTGACATCCCATCATCTACACAATGTATACTATACCATGCGCCAATGTCCTGTGACATCCCATCATCTACACAATGTATACTATACCATACACCAATGTCCTGTGACATCCCATCATCTACACAATGTATACTATACCATACACCAATGTCCTGTGACATCCCATCATCTACACAATGTATACTATACCATACACCAATGTCCTGTGACATCCCATCATCTACACAATGTATACTATACCATACACCAATGTCCTGTGACATCCCATCATCTACACAATGTATACTATACCATGCACCAATGTCCTGTGACATCCCATCATCTACACAATGTATACTATACCATACACCAATGACCTGTGACATCCCATCATCTACACAATGTATACTATACCATGCACCAATGTCCTGTGACATCCCATCATCTACACAATGTATACTATACCATACACCAATGTCCTGTGACATCCCATCATCTACACAATGTATACTATACCATGCACCAATGTCCTGTGACATCCCAGCACCTCATCATCTACACAATGTATACTATACCATACACCAATGACCTGTGACATCCCATCATCTACACAATGTATACTATACCATACACCAATGTCCTGTGACATCCCATCATCTACACAATGTATACTATACCATGCGCCAATGTCCTGTGACATCCCATCATCTACACAATGTATACTATACCATGCGCCAATGTCCTGTGACATCCCATCATCTACACAATGTATACTATACCATACACCAATGTCCTGTGACATCCCATCATCTACACAATGTATACTATACCATGCACCAATGTCCTGTGACATCCCATCATCTACACAATGTATACTATACCATACACCAATGTCCTGTGACACCCCATCATCTACACAATGTATACTATACCATGCACCAATGTCCTGTGACACCCCATCATCTACACAATGTATACTATACCATGCACCAATGACCTGTGACATCCCATCATCTACACAATGTATACTATACCATACACCAATGTCCTGTGACATCCCGTCATCTACACAATGTATACTATACCATGCACCAATGTCCTGTGACATCCCATCATCTACACAATGTATACTATACCATGCACCAATGTCCTGTGACATCCCATCATCTACACAATGTATACTATACCATGCACCAATGACCTGTGACATCCCATCATATACACAATGTATACTATACCATACACCAATGTCCTGTGACATCCCATCATCTACACAATGTATACTATACCATGCACCAATGTCCTGTGACATCCCATCATCTACACAAAGTATACTATACCATGCACCAATGACCTGTGACATCCCATCATCTACACAATGTATACTATACCATACACCAATGACCTGTGACATCCCATCATCTACACAATGTATACTATACCATGCACCAATGTCCTGTGACATCCCATCATCTACACAATGTATACTATACCATACACCAATGTCCTGTGACATCCCATCATCTACACAATGTATACTATACCATGCACCAATGTCCTGTGACATCCCAGCACCTCATCATCTACACAATGTATACTATACCATACACCAATGACCTGTGACATCCCATCATCTACACAATGTATACTATACCATACACCAATGTCCTGTGACATCCCATCATCTACACAATGTATACTATACCATACACCAATGTCCTGTGACATCCCATCATCTACACAATGTATACTATACCATACACCAATGTCCTGTGACATCCCATCATCTACACAATGTATGCTATACCATACGCCAATGTCCTGTGACATCCCATCATCTACACAATGTATACTATACCATGCGCCAATGTCCTGTGACATCCCATCATCTACACAATGTATACTATACCATGCGCCAATGTCCTGTGACATCCCATCATCTACACAATGTATACTATACCATACACCAATGTCCTGTGACATCCCATCATCTACACAATGTATACTATACCATACACCAATGTCCTGTGACACCCCATCATCTACACAATGTATACTATACCATGCACCAATGTCCTGTGACATCCCATCATCTACACAATGTATACTATACCATGCACCAATGTCCTGTCACACCCCATCATCTACACAATGTATACTATACCATGCACCAATGTCCTGTGACATCCCAGCATCTACACAATGTATACTATACCATGCACCAATGTCCTGTGACATCCCATCATCTACACAATGTATACTATACCATGCACCAATGACCTGTGACATCCCATCATCTACACAATGTATACTATACCATACACCAATGTCCTGTGACATCCCATCATCTACACAATGTATACTATATCATACACCAATGTCATGTGACATCTCATCATCTACACAATGTATACTATACCATACACCAATGTCCTGTGACATCCCATCATCTACACAATGTATACTATACCATACACCAATGTCCTGTGACATCCCATCATCTACACAATGTATACTATACCATACACCAATGTCCTGTGACATCCCATCATCTACACAATGTATACTATACCATACACCAATGACCTGTGACATCCCAGCATCTACACAATGTATACTATACCATACACCAATGTCCTGTGACATCCCATCATCTACACAATGTATACTATACCATACACCAATGACCTGTGACACCCCATCATCTACACAATGTATACTATACCATGCACCAATGTCCTGTGACATCCCATCATCTACACAATGTATACTATACCATGCACCAATGTCCTGTGACATCCCATCATCTACACAATGTATACTATACCATGCACCAATGTCCTGTGACATCCCATCATCTACACAATGTATACTATACCATGCACCAATGTCCTGTGACATCCCATCATCTACACAATGTATACTATACCATACACCAATGACCTGTGACATCCCAGCGTCTACACAATGTATACTATACCATACACCAATGACCTGTGACATCCCATCATCTACACAATGTATACTATACCATGCACCAATGTCCTGTGACATCCCATCATATACACAATGTATACTATACCATGCACCAATGTCCTGTGACATCCCATCATCTACACAATGTATACTATACCATACACCAATGTCCTGTGACATCTCATCATATACACAATGTATACTATACCATGCACCAATGTCCTGTGACATCCCATCATCTACACAATGTATACTATACCATACACAAATGTCCTGTGACATCCCAGCACCTCATCATCTACACAATGTATACTATACCATACCATACACCAATGTCCTGTGACATCCCAGCATCTACACAATGTATACTATACCATGCACCAATGTCCTGTGACATCCCAGCACCTCATCATCTACACAATGTATACTATACCATACACCAATGTCCTGTGACATCCCAGCATCTACACAATGTATACTATACCATACACCAATGACCTGTGACATCCCATCATCTACACAATGTATACTATACCATACACCAATGTCCTGTGACATCCCATCATCTACACAATGTATACTATACCATGCACCAATGTCCTGTGACATCCCATCATCTACACAATGTATACTATACCATACACCAATGTCCTATGACATCCCATCATCTACACAATGTATACTATACCATACACCAATGTCCTGTGACATCCCATCATCTACACAATGTATACTATACCATACACCAATGACCTGTGACATCCCATCATCTACACAATGTATACTATACCATGCACCAATGACCTGTGACATCCCATCATCTACACAATGTATACTATACCATACACCAATGTCCTGTGACATCCCATCATATACATAATGTATACTATACCATACACCAATGTCCTGTGACATCCCATCATCTACACAATGTATACTATACCATGCACCAATGTCCTGTGACATCTCATCATCTACACAATGTATACTATACCATACACCAATGTCCTGTGACATCTCATCATCTACACAATGTATACTATACCATACACCAATGTCCTGTGACATCCCATCATCTACACAATGTATACTATACCATACACCAATGTCCTGTGACATCCCAGCATCTACACAATGTATACTATACCATGCACCAATGTCCTGTGACATCCCAGCATCTACACAATGTATACTATACCATGCACCAATGTCCTGTGACACCCCATCATCTACACAATGTATACTATACCATACACCAATGTCCTGTGACATCCCATCTATACAATGTATACTATACCATACACCAATGTCCTGTGACATCCCATCATCTACACAATGTATACTATACCATACACAAATGTCCTGTGACATCCCATCATCTACACAATGTATACTATACCATGCACCAATGTCCTGTGACATCCCATCATCTACACAATGTATACTATACCATACACCAATGTCCTGTGACATCCCATCATATACATAATGTATACTATACCATACACCAATGTCCTGTGACATCCCATCATCTACACAATGTATACTATACCATGCACCAATGTCCTGTGACATCTCATCATCTACACAATGTATACTATACCATACACCAATGTCCTGTGACATCCCATCATCTACACAATGTATACTATACCATACACCAATGTCCTGTGACATCCCAGCATCTACACAATGTATACTATACCATGCACCAATGTCCTGTGACATCCCAGCATCTACACAATGTATACTATACCATGCACCAATGTCCTGTGACACCCCATCATCTACACAATGTATACTATACCATACACCAATGTCCTGTGACATCCCATCTATACAATGTATACTATACCATACACCAATGTCCTGTGACATCCCATCATCTACACAATGTATACTATACCATACACCAATGTCCTGTGACATCCCAGCATCTACACAATGTATACTATACCATACACCAATGTCCTGTGACATCCCATCATCTACACAATGTATACTATACCATACACCAATGTCCTGTGACATCCCATCATATACATAATGTATACTATACCATACACCAATGTCCTGTGACATCCCATCATCTACACAATGTATACTATACCATGCACCAATGTCCTGTGACATCTCATCATCTACACAATGTATACTATACCATACACCAATGTCCTGTGACATCCCATCATCTACACAATGTATACTATACCATACACCAATGTCCTGTGACATCCCAGCATCTACACAATGTATACTATACCATGCACCAATGTCCTGTGACATCCCAGCATCTACACAATGTATACTATACCATGCACCAATGTCCTGTGACACCCCATCATCTACACAATGTATACTATACCATACACCAATGTCCTGTGACATCCCATCTATACAATGTATACTATACCATACACCAATGTCCTGTGACATCCCATCATCTACACAATGTATACTATACCATACACCAATGTCCTGTGACATCCCAGCATCTACACAATGTATACTATACCATACACCAATGTCCTGTGACATCCCATCATCTACACAATGTATACTATACCATACACCAATGTCCTGTGACATCCCATCATCTACACAATGTATACTATACCATACACCAATGTCCTGTGACATCCCATCATATACACAATGTATACTATACCATACACCAATGTCCTGTGACATCCCATCATCTACACAATGTATACTATACCATGCACCAATGTCCTGTGACATCCCATCATCTACACAATGTATACTATACCATGCACCAATGTCCTGTGACATCCCATCATCTACACAATGTATACTATACCATGCACCAATGTCCTGTGACATCCCATCATCTACACAATGTATACTATACCATACACCAATGTCCTGTGACATCCCATCATCTACACAATGTATACTATACAATACACCAATGTCCTGTGACATCCCATCATCTACACAATGTATACTATATCATACACCAATGTCCTGTGACATCCCATCATCTACACAATGTATACTATATCATACACCAATGTCCTGTGACATCCCAGCATCTACACAATGTATACTATACCATACACCAATGTCCTGTGACATCCCATCATCTACACAATGTATACTATACCATGCACCAATGTCCTGTGACACCCCATCATCTACACAATGTATACTATACCATACACCAATGTCCTGTGACATCCCAGCATCTACACAATGTATACTATACCATACACCAATGTCCTGTGACATCCCATCATCTACACAATGTGTACTATACCATGCACCAATGTCCTGTGACATCCCAGCATCCATCATCTACACAATGTATACTATACCATGCACCAATGTCCTGTGACATCCCAGCACCTCATCATCTACACAATGTATACTATACCATACACCAATGACCTGTGACATCCCATCATCTACACAATGTATACTATACCATACACCAATGTCCTGACATCCCATCATCTACACAATGTATACTATACCATGCACCAATGTCCTGTGACATCCCATCATCTACACAATGTATACTATACCATGCACCAATGACCTGTGACATCCCATCATCTACACAATGTATACTATACCATACACCAATGTCCTGTGACATCCCATCATCTACACAATGTATACTATACCATACACCAATGTCCTGTGACATCCCAGCATCCATCATCTACACAATGTATACTATACCATACACCAATGTCCTGTGACATCCCATCATCTACACAATGTATACTATACCATACACCAATGTCCTGTGACATCCCATCATCTACACAATGTATACTATACCATACACCAATGTCCTGTGACATCCCATCATCTACACAATGTATACTATACCATGCACCAATGTCCTGTGACATCCCAGCACCTCATCATCTACACAATGTATACTATACCATGCACCAATGTCCTGTGACATCCCATCTACACAATGTATACTATACCATGCACCAATGTCCTGTGACATCTCATCATCTACACAATGTATACTATACCATACACCAATGTCCTGTGACATCCCATCATCTACACAATGTATACTATACCATACACCAATGTCCTGTGACATCCCAGCATCTACACAATGTATACTATACCATGCACCAATGACCTGTGACATCCCATCATCTACACAATGTATACTATACCATGCACCAATGACCTGTGACATCCCAGCATCTACACAATGTATACTATACCATGCACCAATGTCCTGTGACATCCCATCATCTACACAATGTATACTATACCATGCACCAATGTCCTGTGACATCCCATCATCTACACAATGTATACTATACAATACACCAATGTCCTGTGACATCCCAGCATCTACACAATGTATACTATACCATGCACCAATGTCCTGTGACATCCCATCATCTACACAATGTATACTATACCATGCACCAATGTCCTGTGACATCCCAGCACCTCATCATCTACACAATGTATACTATACCATACACCAATGACCTGTGACATCCCATCATCTACACAATGTATACTATACCATACACCAATGTCCTGTGACATCCCATCATCTACACAATGTATACTATACCATGCACCAATGTCCTGTGACATCCCATCATCTACACAATGTATACTATACCATGCACCAATGTCCTGTGACACCTCATCATCTACACAATGTATACTATACCATGCACCAATGACCTGTGACATCTCATCATCTACACAATGTATACTATACCATGCACCAATGTCCTGTGACATCTCATCATCTACACAATGTATACTATACCATACACCAATGTCCTGTGACACCTCATCATCTACACAATGTATACTATACCATACACCAATGTCCTGTGACATCCCATCATCTACACAATGTATACTATACCATACACCAATGTCCTGTGACATCCCATCATCTACACAATGTATACTATACCATACACCAATGTCCTGTGACACCACATCATCTACACAATGTATACTATACCATGCACCAATGTCCTGTGACATCCCATCATCTACACAATGTATACTATACCATGCACCAATGTCCTGTGACACCCCATCATCTACACAATGTATACTATACCATGCACCAATGTCCTGTGACATCCCAGCATCTACACAATGTATACTATACCATGCACCAATGTCCTGTGACATCCCATCATCTACACAATGTATACTATACCATACACCAATGTCCTGTGACATCCCATCATCTACACAATGTATACTATATCATACACCAATGTCATGTGACATCTCATCATCTACACAATGTATACTATACCATAAACCAATGTCCTGTGACACCCCATCATCTACACAATGTATACTATACCATGCACCAATGTCCTGTGACATCCCAGCACCTCATCATCTACACAATGTATACTATACCATACACCAATGACCTGTGACATCCCATCATCTACAAAATGTATACTATACTATACACCAATGTCCTGTGACATCCCATCATCTACACAATGTATACTATACCATGCACCAATGTCCTGTGACATCCCATCATCTACACAATGTATACTATACCATGCACCAATGACCTGTGACATCCCATCATCTACACAATGTATACTATACCATACACCAATGTCCTGTGACATCCCATCATCTACACAATGTATACTATACCATACACCAATGTCCTGTGACATCCCAGCATCCATCATCTACACAATGTATACTATACCATACACCAATGTCCTGTGACATCCCATCATCTACACAATGTATACTATACCATACACCAATGTCCTGTGACATCCCATCATCTACACAATGTATACTATACCATACACCAATGTCCTGTGACATCCCATCATCTACACAATGTATACTATACCATGCACCAATGTCCTGTGACATCCCAGCACCTCATCATCTACACAATGTATACTATACCATGCACCAATGTCCTGTGACATCCCATCTACACAATGTATACTATACCATGCACCAATGTCCTGTGACATCTCATCATCTACACAATGTATACTATACCATACACCAATGTCCTGTGACATCCCATCATCTACACAATGTATACTATACCATACACCAATGTCCTGTGACATCCCAGCATCTACACAATGTATACTATACCATGCACAAATGACCTGTGACATCCCATCATCTACACAATGTATACTATACCATGCACCAATGACCTGTGACATCCCAGCATCTACACAATGTATACTATACCATGCACCAATGTCCTGTGACATCCCATCATCTACACAATGTATACTATACCATGCACCAATGTCCTGTGACATCCCATCATCTACACAATGTATACTATACCATACACCAATGTCCTGTGACATCCCATCATCTACACAATGTATACTATACCATGCACCAATGTCCTGTGACATCCCATCATCTACACAATGTATACTATACCATGCACCAATGTCCTGTGACATCCCATCATCTACACAATGTATACTATACCATACACCAATGTCCTGTGACATCCCATCATCTACACAATGTATACTATACAATACACCAATGTCCTGTGACATCCCATCATCTACACAATGTATACTATACCATACACCAATGTCCTGTGACATCCATCATCTACACAATGTATACTATACCATGCACCAATGTCCTGTGACATCCCATCATCTACACAATGTATACTATACCATGCACCAATGTCCTGTGACATCCCATCATCTACACAATGTATACTATACCATGCACCAATGTCCTGTGACATCCCATCATCTACACAATGTATACTATACCATGCACCAATGTCCTGTGACATCCCATCATCTACACAATGTATACTATACCATGCACCAATGACCTGTGACATCCCATCATCTACACAATGTATACTATACCATGCACCAATGACCTGTGACATCCCATCATCTACACAATGTATACTATACCATGCACCAATGTCCTGTGACATCCCATCATCTACACAATGTATACTATACCATGCACCAATGTCCTGTGACATCCCATCATCTACACAATGTATACTATACCATGCACCAATGTCCTGTGACATCCCATCATCTACACAATGTATACTATACCATGCACCAATGACCTGTGACATCCCATCATCTACACAATGTATACTATACCATGCACCAATGTCCTGTGACATCCCATCATCTACACAATGTATACTATACCATACACCAATGTCCTGTGACATCCCATCATCTACACAATGTATACTATACCATGCACCAATGACCTGTGACATCCCATCATCTACACAATGTATACTATACCATACACCAATGTCCTGTGACATCCCATCATCTACACAATGTATACTATACCATACACCAATGTCCTGTGACATCCCATCATCTACACAATGTATACTATACCATACACCAATGTCCTGTGACATCCCATCATCTACACAATGTATACTATACCATACACCAATGTCCTGTGACATCCCAGCATCTACACAATGTATACTATACCATGCACCAATGTCCTGTGACATCTCATCATCTACACAATGTATACTATACCATGCACCAATGTCCTGTGACATCCCAGCATCTACACAATGTATACTATACCATGCACCAATGTCCTGTGACATCCCATCATCTACACAATGTATACTATACCATACACCAATGTCCTGTGACATCCCATCATCTACACAATGTATACTATACCATACACCAATGTCCTGTGACATCCCATCATCTACACAATGTATACTATACCATACACCAATGTCCTGTGACATCCCATCATCTACACAATGTATACTATACACCAATGACCTGTGACATCCCATCATCTACACAATGTATACTATACCATACACCAATGTCCTGTGACATCCCATCATCTACACAATGTATACTATACCATGCACCAATGACCTGTGACATCCCATCATCTACACAATGTATACTATACCATACACAAATGTCCTGTGACATCCCAGCATCTACACAATGTATACTATACCATGCACCAATGTCCTGTGACATCCCAGCACCTACACAATGTATACTATACCATACACCAATGACCTGTGACATCCCATCATCTACACAATGTATACTATACCATACACCAATGTCCTGTGACATCCCATCATCTACACAATGTATACTATACCATACACCAATGTCCTGTGACATCCCATCATCTACACAATGTATACTATACCATACACCAATGTCCTGTGACATCCCATCATCTACACAATGTATACTATACCATGCACCAATGTCCTGTGACACCTCATCATCTACACAATGTATACTATACCATGCACCAATGTCCTGTGACACCTCATCATCTACACAATGTATACTATACCATACACCAATGTCCTGTGACATCCCATCATCTACACAATGTATACTATACCATACACCAATGTCCTGTGACATCCCATCATCTACACAATGTATACTATACCATACACCAATGTCCTGTGACACCCCATCATCTACACAATGTATACTATACCATGCACCAATGTCCTGTGACATCCCATCATCTACACAATGTATACTATACCATGCACCAATGTCCTGTGACATCCCATCATCTACACAATGTATACTATACCATGCACCAATGTCCTGTGACACCCCATCATCTACACAATGTATACTATACCATGCACCAATGTCCTGTGACATCCCAGCATCTACACAATGTATACTATACCATACACCAATGTCCTGTGACATCCCATCATCTACACAATGTATACTATACCATGCACCAATGTCCTGTGACACCCCATCATCTACACAATGTATACTATACCATGCACCAATGTCCTGTGACATCCCAGCATCTACACAATGTATACTATATCATGCACCAATGTCCTGTGACATCACATCATCTACACAATGTATACTATACCATGCACCAATGACCTGTGACATCCCATCATCTACACAATGTATACTATACCATGCACCAATGTCCTGTGACATCCCATCATCTACACAATGTATACTATACCATACACCAATGTCCTGTGACATCCCATCATCTACACAATGTATACTATATCATACACCAATGTCATGTGACATCTCATCATCTACACAATGTATACTATACCATACACCAATGTCCTGTGACACCCCATCATCTACACAATGTATACTATACCATACACCAATGTCCTGTGACATCCCATCATCTACACAATGTATACTATACCATACACCAATGTCCTGTGACATCCCATCATCTACACAATGTATACTATACCATGCACCAATGTCCTGTGACATCCCATCATCTACACAATGTATACTATACCATGCACCAATGTCCTGTGACATCCCATCATCTACACAATGTATACTATACCATGCACCAATGTCCTGTGACATCCCATCATCTACACAATGTATACTATACCATGCACCAATGTCCTGTGACATCCCATCATCTACACAATGTATACTATACCATGCACCAATGTCCTGTGACATCCCATCATATACACAATGTATACTATACCATGCACCAATGTCCTGTGACATCCCAGCACCTCATCATCTACACAATGTATACTATACCATACACCAATGTCCTGTGACATCCCAGCATCTACACAATGTATACTATACCATACACCAATGACCTGTGACATCCCATCATCTACACAATGTATACTATACCATGCACCAATGTCCTGTGACATCCCATCATCTACACAATGTATACTATACCATACACCAATGACCTGTGACATCCCATCATCTACACAATGTATACTATACCATACACCAATGTCCTGTGACATCCCATCATCTACACAATGTATACTATACCATGCACCAATGTCCTGTGACATCCCATCATCTACACAATGTATACTATACCATGCACCAATGTCCTGTGACACCCCATCATCTACACAATGTATACTATACCATGCACCAATGTCCTGTGACACCCCATAATCTACACAATGTATACTATACAGTACCATACACCAATGTCCTGTGACACCCCATCATCTACACAATGTATACTATACCATACACCAATGTCCTGTGACACCCCAGCATCTACACAATGTATACTATACCATACACCAATGTCCTGTGACATCCCATCATCTACACAATGTATACTATACCATGCACCAATGTCCTGTGACATCCCATCATCTACACAATGTATACTATACCATGCACCAATGTCCTGTGACATCCCAGCATCTACACAATGTATACTATACCATACACCAATGTCCTGTGACATCCCATCATTTACACAATGTATACTATACCATGCACCAATGTCCTGTGACATCCCATCATCTACACAATGTATACTATACCATGCACCAATGTCCTGTGACATCCCAGCATCTACACAATGTATACTATACCATGCGATAGATAGATAGATAGATAGATAGATAGATAGATAGATAGATAGATAGATAGATAGATAGATAGATAGATAGAGATAGATAGATAGATACTGTGTGTGTTATCACTTGTGGTGCTGTACACTCTGGTTTCTACGGCATGGTGTAGGTGTACTATCCATATACAAGTAGTTTAGATGCCATTTCCAGGGATTCCCATGAAGCAGGGTACCATTGTGTTCTGCACATGTTACACAGTATTACACAGATTACGTACATACCTCAGCAGTTGATCGATTTTCCCCTGTTCATTGGGTTGTATTCCTTTAAGCGATGGGCTTATATAATCTTGTATCCAATCAATGGCGGTTTCAACTGACTGCTTCCTCTCAACCTCATTGGCTTCCACTGTGTCACAGGTAAGATAGTCTGCAGAGATAATGACTGAACAAATACTCTGCAGAGACATAAGAGAAAGTAGACCGCTACAGTATAAAAACCACAACAAAATGGTGTACAGGTGAGTGTCCCTAGGGGTGCGTTATCGTGTCCATTTTTTGTGTAATTGTACCTTACAATATACTCTTAATGTTTACATCTACGTCTCTCTTTATAAATGAAAGTTACCAAGAGGTATACGTTTATTACACATAGGGGATATTATCTGAAATAACCCATTTTTGCTTAAAGAAACTGATTTTACTACAAACTCCCCTATTCAGTGAGGCGCAATAGTTTTACCGCACATTTCACTTCACCGACTCAGCAAGCAGAAAGTTGGGGAAAATCACTATTTTAAAAAGGTAAAAATGTCAGGATTTGGTTACAAACCCCTAAAACCCTTCATCTATTGTTCTCAACTGCACTCCAATACAGAGAACAATACAGCAGGGGATTAAGTCCGATTGACCAGTCTCAGTTAATCCTATTAAAAGGTCAAGATAAATGTGGACCCATCTGTAGTTGTTGAGGTTGAAAAAAGACAAATGTCCATCGAGTTCAAACTAGATTATAATTTTTTATGTTAATTAAATGCTGTATCCCTGGATATTTTTTTCCGCTAGGAATTTATCTAATCCATTTTTAAACTTATTGATTGAGTCCACCATTACTACCTTCTCTGGCAGAGAATTCCAAATCCTTACTGCTCTACCTGCGAAGAATCCTTTTCTCTGTTCGGTATGGAAATTTTTCTCTTCTAACCTCAGGAAGTGTCCTCGTGTCCTATGTAGTGTTTTTTGGTAAACAAATAGTTTGATAAATCCTTGTATTGTCCCTTAATGTATTTATAAATATTAATAATGTCCCCTCTCAGTCGCCTCTTTTCCAGTGTAAACATATCAAGCCTTTTAAGTCTTTCCTCTCTGCCTCTAACCAGTTTGGTGGCTCCCCTCTGAACCCTTTCCAGTTCCAAGATATCTTTTTTATAATATGGTGCCCAAAACTGTACACAATATTCCAGGTGTGGTCGCACCAATGATTTATACAGTGGCAGGATTACACTCTCATCCCTTGTCTCCATTCCCCGTTTTATACATGATAACACCTTATTAGCCTTTACTGCAGCATTTTGGAGATTGCGTACTGCTACAAAGTTTATTATCGATGAGCACACCCAAATCCTTTTCTACTACCGCTATCCCTACATTTTCCCCATTTAGTTTATAGGCTGCCTGGTTGTTCTTAGTCCCAAAGTGCATAACTTTACATTTTTCTATATTGAACCTCACTCTCCATTTATCCGCCCAGACCTCAAGTCTAGATAAGTCATTCTGTGGAGACTCAACATCCTCGTCTGAATTAATTATTCTATATATTTTAGTATCATCTGCGAAAAATGACACTGTGCTTTCCAGTCCCTCTCCTAGGTCATTAATGAATATATTACACAGCAATGGCCCGAGTACTGAGCCCTGCGGTATTCCACCGAGTACTGAGCCCTGCGGTATTCCACTGAGCACTGAACCCTGCGGTATTCCACTGAGTACTGAGCCCTGCGGTATTCCACCGAGTACTGAGGCCTGCGGTATTCCACCGAGTACTGAGCCCTGCGGTATTCCACTGAGCACTGAACCCTGCGGTATTCCACTGAGTACTGAGCCCTGCGGTATTCCACCGAGTACTGAGGCCTGCGGTATTCCACCGAGTACTGAGGCCTGCGGTATTCCACCGAGTACTGAGCCCTGCGGTATTCCACTGAGCACTGAACCCTGCGGTATTCCACTGAGTACTGAGCCCTGCGGTATTCCACCGAGTACTGAGGCCTGCGGTATTCCACCGAGTACTGAACCCTGTGCTATTCCACCGAGTACTGAGCCCTGCGGTATTCCACCGAGTACTGAGCCCTGCGGTATTCCACCGAGTACTGAGGCCTGCGGTATTCCACCGAGTACTGAACCCTGCGGTATTCCACCGAGTACTGAACCCTGCGGTATTCCACCGAGTACTGAGGCCTGCGGTATTCCACCGAGTACTGAACCCTGCGGTATTCCACCGAGTACTGAGCCCTGCAATATTCCACCGAGTACTGAACCCTGCGGTATTCCACCGAGTACTGAACCCTGCGGTATTCCACCGAGTACTGAGCCCTGCGGTATTCCACCGAGTACTGAGCCCTGCGGTATTCCACCGAGTACTGAGCCCTGCGGTATTCCACCGAGTACTGAACCCTGCAATATTCCACCGAGTACTGAACCCTGCGGTATTCCACCGAGTACTGAACCCTGCGGTATTCCACCGAGTACTGATCCCTGCGGTATTCCACCGAGTACTGAGCCCTGCGGTATTCCACGAGTACTGAGCCCTGCGGTATTCCACCGAGTACTGAACCCTGCAATATTCCACCGAGTACTGAACCCTGCGGTATTCCACCGAGTACTGAGCCCTGCGGTATTCCACCGAGTACTGAGCCCTGCGGTATTCCACCGAATACTGAGCCCTGCGGTATTCCACCGAGTACTGAGCCCTGCGGTATTCCACCGAGTACTGAGCCCTGCGGTATTCCACCGAGTACTGAACCCTGCGGTATTCCACCGAGTACTGAACCCTGCGGTATTCCACCGAGTACTGAACCCTGCGGTATTCCACCGAGTACTGAGCCCTGCGGTATTCCACCGAGTACTGAGCCCTGCGGTATTCCACCGAGTACTGAACCCTGCGGTATTCCACCGAGTACTGAACCCTGCGGTATTCCACCGAGTACTGAGCCCTGTGCTATTCCACCGAGTACTGAGCCCTGCGCTATTCCACCGAGTACTGAGCCCTGCGGTATTCCACCGAGTACTGAGCCCTGCGGTATTCCACCGAGTACTGAGCCCTGCGGTATTCCACCGAGTACTGATCCCTGCGGTATTCCACCGAGTACTGAGCCCTGCGGTATTCCACCGAGTACTGAGCCCTGCGGTATTCCACCGAGTACTGAGCCCTGCGGTATTCCACCGAGTACTGAGCCCTGCGGTATTCCACCGAGTACTGAACCCTGCGGTATTCCACCGAGTACTGAGCCCTGTGCTATTCCACCGAGTACTGAGCCCTGCGGTATTCCACCGAGTACTGAAGCCCATTCAGAGTACATGCCATTAACCCCCACTCGCTGTTCCCTAAGTACAGATAGTATTTACCACCCCAAGCTCTCTTAGTATGAGAATTAGTCTCCTGTGGGGAACTTTGTAAAAGGCTTTCGCGAAGTCTAAAAATATCACATCCACTGCTTGACCCTGATCAATATCCCTGATCAATATCGCTCACTTTCTCGTAGAAGCTTATTAAGTTAGATTGACATGACCTGTCCTTCATAAATCCATGTTGATTCCTAGTAATAACCTTGGAGGTATCCAAGTACTCTAGAATGCTATCCCTTAATATACCTTCCAGTATTTTCCCCGCTATAGATGTCAAACTTACCAGTCTATAGTTACCGGGGTGAGTTTTAATACCCTTTTTAAATATTGGGACTACCTCTGCTATACGCCAGTCCTTTGGTATCATTCCTGATTTAATGGATTCTCTTGAAATCAAATATAGGGGCCTCGATATCTCTACATTAAGTTCCATAAGAACCCTGGGGTGGAGTCCATCCGGCCCAGGAGATTTATTTATCTTAATTTTACTTAGGCTCTCCCGGACTACTTCCTCGTTTAACCAAGTACATAGCATCGGGTCGTTATCGTAGCATATATCAAGTTCTGCCAGTAGATACCCAATGAATCTCTTAAGATGCAGCGCTAAGAAGTGAAAAGTAAGTTCTACACTACTATACTTCTTATACAGTGCAAAGACTGCGATTATCTAAACAGCGGAGCCCAAACTGAGGCCTCTCAGGAACTTGTGGACTTTTAATGGGCTCTGGATTATTATATCCTAGTTAGAGTGAGTATTTCGCTATGTTTTATGTTATATTGTGGTATTAGGAATCACTGCAAATCATTTTTAGATTACGATATAAGATACCAATGTCCTGCACTTTTTAATCTCAATTATAAGTTATATGTAGGAGTATTTTACTTCTAAAAACCTTTTTAGATAAATAAAATTACCCTATTGATCAAATTTTGTTCATATAATTTTTATATTATTATTAGCGTCTATATTACTTGTTAAACAGCGCTAGGAGAACCTTTTTCTCTATAATAAATTATTACAGCTAATTGAATAAGGTTTTTTTGCGATTTGCTGTAAAATGTGTCATTTAAATAAGGACTCGCAGGCAGGTATTCCAGTGACTACACAGCGTCTTTACTGGCAGCAGACACTGCAGAGTATATTCAGGCTTGGGCCTGGTCACCCAAGTACAAACAGAAAAATATAAAACACAGATATAAAAAGTCCTAGCACTTCTTGTGCGTCATCAGTCCCAGTCCTTGGGAGAGGAATCAGCAGCAGAAAGAAAGAAGTAATAATGCCACTGCATAGGTCATTGGTACGGCCTCATCTAGAATACTGTATTCAGTTCTGGAGGCCATATCTTCAAAAGGATATTAATACATTAGAAACTGTACAAAGGAGGGCAACTAAAATGGTGCATGGCCTACATCACAAAACATACCCAGAAAGACTAAGAAATCTCAATATGTATAGTTTGGAGCAGAGAAGAGAAAGGGGGGACATGATAGAAACTTTCAAATATATGAAGGGTTTTAACAAAGTCCAGGAGGGAAACATTCTCCAAATGAAGAGAAGCAATAGGACACGAGGACATGCACTGAGACTGGAGGGGGGGAAGTTCAGGGGAAATTTGCGGAAAAATTATTTCACAGAAAGGGTAGTGGACAAGTGGAATAGCCTCCCATCAGAGGTGGTAGAGGCTAAGACAGTAGAGCAATTTAAACATGCATGGGATAGACATAAGGATATCCTTACAAAGAAATAAGGATCAAATAAGGTTAGAGATAAAAATAATATAAAAAAAAAAAAAAAGGGGGCAGACTAGATGGGCCAAGTGGTTCTTATCTGCTGACAAATTCTATGTTTCTATGTCCTCACACACATGCCATGATCTTCAGTACGGGCAATGGCCCTCATTCTGAGTTGATCGCACCAAGCAACTTTTTGCTGCTGGTGCGATCAACTAATCTCCGCCTATAGGGGAGTGTATTTCTGCATAGCAGGGCTGCGATCGCTTGTGCAACCCTGCTATGCTACAAAACTTCCCTGCAAAACAAGACCAGGGTAAGAGTTACCTAACCCTGTGTGACGGATCCAGCGATGAAGGTCCCGGTCCTGACGTCAAACAGCCGCCCTCCAAACGCCTGCGTTGGATTCACCACGCCTGGAAAACGGTGAGTATCTGCCCCAGAATGCCTCCTGCCTGGCCATCTTCTTGCGATCGCCGCTGCGATCACATTTGTCACTGGACCAATGCGACCACCACGCATGCATATTTCTGACCCATTCGTACCGCAGCGAAGAACCGCTGCATGCGAACGGGTCGGAATGACCCCCAATGTTCATAGTCCCTGACGCTGCAAACTGATCCATGCTCACTTGTCCCTAATAGGCATCAGTGCAATGCACTGTGGGTAAATGGGATTTTTAAACCCTTCTCCTGCACCTGAGTTCCTGCTGTCTGTGGGTGAGCTGGAAAACCCGGACCTTTGTTTCTACAGTTGCAGCTGTGCAGTATGTGCAGGTCTGGTTTTCTTCTCCCTTGGAGGGAGCGGATTCCACCAAAATGTGAACAAATCAGGTGAGAGATCACCCCTCTCACTACAAGAAAATAAATAAAAATAATTATGCAGTGGGGTGAGGCAGAGCCTTTCCTGTCACACTAACATTTGTGCCAGAGTATTGACTGTATAGAGTACATTATGTTTGAAATATCATCTTTGCCTTATTGTAATAATTTTTATAGCCAAAACTCTGGAGTAAAAAGTCTATGGCAGGTGAGGCAGTTATGGCAGGTGAGGCAGTTATGGCAGGTGAGGCAGTTATGGCAGGTGAGGCAGTTATGGCAGGTGAGGCAGGTGAGGCAGGTGAGGCAGGTATGGCAGGTGAGGCAGGTATGGCAGGTGAGGCAGGTATGGCAGGTGAGGCAGTTATGGCAGGTGAGGCAGTTATGGCAGGTGAGGCAGTTATGGCAGGTGAGGTAGGTGAGGCAGGTGAGGCAGTTATGGCAGGTGAGGCAGTTATGGCAGGTGAGGCAGGTATGGCAGGAGAGGCAGGTATGGCAGGAGAGGCAGGTATGGCAGGTGAGGCAGTTATGGCAGGTGAGGCAGTTATGGCAGGTGAGGTAGGTGAGGCAGGTGAGGTAGGTGAGGCAGTTATGGCAGGTGAGGTACGTGAGGTAGGTGAGGCAGTTATGGCAGGTGAGGTAGGTGAGGCAGTTGAGGTAGCGATCCGTACTGAATCAGACCCTGGGATAGGAATTAGGAGCATCAGGAGCCGGATTTCCCAGCAATTTATTCAACTTTCACCCCTTATATCTCCAAAGCTCTGAGGCCTAGAGAAGGTTTGTAGCTATGTGGTAGTAAGCGCCAAGAGTCCTATTAGAGAGAGAGCGCTACATAAATAAATTATTATTAGTATCAAGTGTACAAAGCATGAACATCTGATCTCGCAGGTTACCATGGCCTCTAGATTTCTCAGCCTGGCTAGCAGATTATGCATACCTCCCAACTTTATCTTCGCTGGAAGCGGGACACACGCACGGCTAAGACACTCGCGCTCCCGAAAAAGGGTGTGGCCTGCGGAAAGGGGCATGGCTTCGGAGGATCCGCGATCGTGAGCCACGCCCCCGTTTTCGTCACTGAGGGGGCATGCCCAGCGCTCTGTGAGCCGCTGGCATGCCCCCTCTCCCTCTGACTCCAGTGAATAGACGCTGTGCGCATGCACACAGTGTCTGTTCACCGCTGCTCTGCTAAGCAGGACAGCAATGACAGGAGCCCCCCTTCCCCACAGCGGGACACTGCGGCCGCGGGTGGGACAGTACTTAAAAAAACGGGACTGTCCCGCGAAAATCGGGACAGTTGGGAGGTATGGATTATGGAGGGAGGCAGCAGAGCCTCAGCAGCCCCAGCGGAGATTTGTGGGTATGCCTGTGTCCTGGCCTGCGGGGAGTGGGGGCGGGGTGGGTTAGCGGCTTATTATTTTGGTTGTGGAGGGGTCACTGTCTGCACACAGCAGTGTGGCTACGGAAGGCTGGTTTGCCTGGGGTTACCCCTTAGTTGTGTGGCCTTAGCGGTTGTTTTTCTGGGGGGAGAAGCTGCTCAGTAATGTAGCTGTGGGGGGGGAGGGGTTGCAGTTTTTTGGCTGAATCGCGCCATCGTAGCCACGCCCCCTGAAGTATAATACCAGTAATCCCAGCGTCACAAGGTGGAGGCTTGGCTACAATGACATGACTGCGGTAACCACCCCTCATTCCACCTCCACCCCGCCCCCTCGTAGCATCATAACTCCGCCCACGCCCCCCTGCTGAGCCGACCTGGCTGCTCTCTCCCACATAGAGGGGCACAGGTGCATGTGGTATAAATGCTGGCTGCCTTTACATGCAGGGCATGACCTTCCCTAGATCTACCTCTCTCTGCACTTCTGCCCCACCGGCAGCAACATGGCAGAAGTGGTGTAAGAGAAGAGAGGGCCCATGAGCAACCTCCTCTCTGACGTGACGAGGTCTACTGTGCATGCGCACATCTCCAGAACGTGGCACCCGTACCATGTTCCCGGTAACCTCTCTACGGTGCATGCACACATCTCCAGAACGTGGCACCCGCACCATGTTCCTGGTAACCTCTCTACTGTGCATGCGCACATCTACAGAACGTGGCACCCACACCATGTTCCCGGTGACCTCTCTACTGTGCATATCTCCAGGAACGTGGCACCCACACCATGTTCCCGGTAACCTCTCTACTGTGCATATCTCCAGAACGTGGCACCCGCACCATGTTCCTGGTAACCTCTCTACTGTGCATGCGCACATCTCCAGAACGTGGCACCCACACCATGTTCCTGGTAACCTCTCTACTGTGCATGCGTACATCTCCAAAACGTGGCACCCGTACCATGTTCCTGGTAACCTCTCTACTGGGCACATCTCCAGAACGTGGCACCCGCACCATGTTCCCGGTAACCTCTTTACTGTGCATGCGCACATCTCCAGAACGTGGCACCCACACCATGTTCCTGGTAACTTCTCTACTGTGCATATCTCCAAGAACGTGGAACCTGCACCATGTTCCCGGTGACCTCTCTACTGTGCATATCTCCAGGAACGTGGCACCCACACCATGTTCCCGGTAACCTCTCTACTGTGCATATCTCCAGGTACGTGGCACCCACACCATGTTCCCGGTAACCACTCTACTGTGCATGCGCACATCTCCAGAATGTGGCACCCGTACCATGTTCCTGGTAACCTCTCTACTGGGCACATCTCCAGAACGTGGCACCCGCACCATGTTCCCGGTAACCGCTCTACTGTGCATGCGCACATCTCCAGAACGTGGCACCCGCACCATGTTCCTGGTAACCTCTTTACTGGGCACATCCCCAGAACGTGGCACCCGCATCATGTTCCCGGTAACCGCTCTACTGTGCATGCGCACATCTCCAGAACGTGGCACCCGCACCATGTTCCTGGTAACCTCTTTACTGGGCACATCTCCAGAACGTGGCACCCGCACCATGTTCCCGGTAACCTCTCTACGGTGCATGCGCACATCTCCAGAACGTGGCACCCGCACCATGTTCCTGGTAACCTCTCTACTGTGCATGCGTACATCTCCAGAACGTGGCACCCGTACCATGTTCCCGGTAACCTCTCTACTGGGCACATCTCCAGAACGTGGCACCCGCACCATGTTCCCGGTAACCTCTCTACTGTGCATGCGCACATCTCCAGAGCGTGGCACCCACCCCATGTTCCTGGTAACTTCTCTACTGTGCATATCTCCTAGAACGTGGCACCCACACCATGTTCCCGGTAACTTCTCTACTGTGCATATCTCCAAGAACGTGGCACCCGCACCATGTTCCCGGTGACCTCTCTACTGTGCATATCTCCTAGAATGTGGCACCCACACCATGTTCCTGGTAACTTCTCTACTGTGCATATCTCCAAGAACGTGGCACCCGCACCATGTTCCCGGTGACCTCTCTACTGGGCATATCTCCAGGAACGTGGCACCCACACCATGTTCCTGGTAACCTCTCTACTGTGCATATCTCCAGGAACGTGGCACCCACACCATGTTCCCGGTAACCTCTCTACTGTGCATATCTCCAGGAACGTGGCACCCACACCATGTTCCCGGTAACCTCTCTACGGTGCATGCGCACATCTCCAGAACGTGGCACCCGCACCATGTTCCCGGTAACCTCTCTACGGTGCATGCGCACATCTCCAGAACGTGGCACCCGCACCATGTTCCTGGTAACCTCTCTACTGTGCATGCGCACATCTACAGAACGTGGCACCCACACCATGTTCCTGGTAACCTCTCTACTGTGCACATCTCCAGAACGTGGCACCCACACCATGTCCCCGGTAACCGCTCTACTGTGCATGCGCACATCTCCAGAACGTGGCACCCGCACCATGTTCCTGGTAACCTCTCTACTGTGCATGCGCACATCTCCAGAACGTGGCACCCACACCATGTTCCTGGTAACCTCTCTACTGTGCATGCGTACATCTCCAAAACGTGGCACCCGTACCATGTTCCTGGTAACCTCTCTACTGGGCACATCTCCAGAACGTGGCACCCGCACCATGTTCCCGGTAACCTCTTTACTGTGCATGCGCACATCTCCAGAACGTGGCACCCACACCATGTTCCTGGTAACTTCTCTACTGTGCATATCTCCAAGAACGTGGAACCTGCACCATGTTCCCGGTGACCTCTCTACTGTGCATATCTCCAGGAACGTGGCACCCACACCATGTTCCCGGTAACCTCTCTACTGTGCATATCTCCAGGTACGTGGCACCCACACCATGTTCCCGGTAACCACTCTACTGTGCATGCGCACATCTCCAGAATGTGGCACCCGTACCATGTTCCTGGTAACCTCTCTACTGGGCACATCTCCAGAACGTGGCACCCGCACCATGTTCCCGGTAACCGCTCTACTGTGCATGCGCACATCTCCAGAACGTGGCACCCGCACCATGTTCCTGGTAACCTCTTTACTGGGCACATCCCCAGAACGTGGCACCCGCATCATGTTCCCGGTAACCGCTCTACTGTGCATGCGCACATCTCCAGAACGTGGCACCCGCACCATGTTCCTGGTAACCTCTTTACTGGGCACATCTCCAGAACGTGGCACCCGCACCATGTTCCCGGTAACCTCTCTACGGTGCATGCGCACATCTCCAGAACGTGGCACCCGCACCATGTTCCTGGTAACCTCTCTACTGTGCATGCGTACATCTCCAGAACGTGGCACCCGTACCATGTTCCCGGTAACCTCTCTACTGGGCACATCTCCAGAACGTGGCACCCGCACCATGTTCCCGGTAACCTCTCTACTGTGCATGCGCACATCTCCAGAGCGTGGCACCCACCCCATGTTCCTGGTAACTTCTCTACTGTGCATATCTCCTAGAACGTGGCACCCACACCATGTTCCCGGTAACTTCTCTACTGTGCATATCTCCAAGAACGTGGCACCCGCACCATGTTCCCGGTGACCTCTCTACTGTGCATATCTCCTAGAATGTGGCACCCACACCATGTTCCTGGTAACTTCTCTACTGTGCATATCTCCAAGAACGTGGCACCCGCACCATGTTCCCGGTGACCTCTCTACTGGGCATATCTCCAGGAACGTGGCACCCACACCATGTTCCTGGTAACCTCTCTACTGTGCATATCTCCAGGAACGTGGCACCCGCACCATGTTCCCGGTAACCTCTCTACGGTGCATGCGCACATCTCCAGAACGTGGCACCCGCACCATGTTCCTGGTAACCTCTCTACTGTGCATGCGTACATCTCCAGAACGTGGCACCCGTACCATGTTCCCGGTAACCTCTCTACTGGGCACATCTCCAGAACGTGGCACCCGCACCATGTTCCCGGTAACCTCTCTACTGTGCATGCGCACATCTCCAGAGCGTGGCACCCACCCCATGTTCCTGGTAACTTCTCTACTGTGCATATCTCCTAGAACGTGGCACCCACACCATGTTCCCGGTGACCTCTCTACTGTGCATATCTCCTAGAATGTGGCACCCACACCATGTTCCTGGTAACTTCTCTACTGTGCATATCTCCAAGAACGTGGCACCCGCACCATGTTCCCGGTGACCTCTCTACTGGGCATATCTCCAGGAACGTGGCACCCACACCATGTTCCTGGTAACCTCTCTACTGTGCATATCTCCAGGAACGTGGCACCCACACCATGTTCCCGGTAACCTCTCTACTGTGCATATCTCCAGGAACGTGGCACCCACACCATGTTCCCGGTAACCTCTCTACTGTGCATATCTCCAAGAACGTGGCACCCACACCATGTTCCCGGTAACCTCTCTACTGTGCATGCGCACATCTCCAGAACGTGGCACCCACACCATGTTCCTGGTAACCTTTACTGCACATGTGCACGGGAAGCAGTTGAGATACCAGGATCCCGGCGATCAGAATGCCTACACCGGAATCCCGACAAGTCGTACAATGTTGATGCTGGAATACCGGCAAGACTGGCTATTCTCCCTCTGTGGGTGTCCACAATCCTGGTAACCTCTCTACTGCAAGTGCACAAATCTCCAGGAACGTGGCACCTGCATTACGTTCCTGGTAACGTGTCTGCGGGAATGCGCACATCTCCAGGAACGTGTACATCATACTAGTTTCCCAGTGATTTCTGATGCTCTGCCGTGCAGCGGTAAGTATAGTTATATGAGTGCACAGTGTGGGCAGCACACCCTGAAAGTAAGCGCAAAGGAGTGACCCCTTAGAGCAATGATTTTCAACCTTTTTTTTTACTCGCGGCACACTGAACAATATTTTATAATTGCCAAGGCACACCATCCGTTCCAGACACACACAAAAATGAAAAAAAAAAAACCCACACATTGGCCCTCACAGTAAAAAGCAATCACATTGCTCCCCACATAAATCATGTTGCTCTCTACAAAAATCCTATTGCTTCCCACATAAATTATTCACATTGTCCCCCCAGGGAAAAAAAAACATAACAAATATTAGCCCCTACCGGTCAGGTGTCCTCCTCCCTGTCCCTCAGTGGCGGGGGTTGTTCATAGTGGAGTGCTGCGAATACTGAGCAGCGGGCGGTCGGGCAGGTGTGGATGTGGGTGGGCAGGGAAATCTGTGTATGCAGGCGGGAACTGGAAGGTGTGTATGCAGGCGGGAACTGGAAGGTGTGTATGCAGGCGGGAACTGGAAGGTGTGTATGCAGGCGGGAGCAGGAAGGTGTGTATGCAGGCGGGAGCAGGAAGGTGTGTATGCAGGCGGGAGCAGGAAGGTGTGTATGCAGGCGGGAACTGGAAGGTGTGTATGCAGGCGGGATCTGGAAGGTGTGTATGCAGGCGGGAACTGGAAGGTGTGTATGCAGGCGGGAGCAGGAAGGTGTGTATGCAGGCGGGAGCAGGAAGATGTGTATGCAGGCGGGAACTGGAAGGTGTGTATGCAGGCGGGAGCAGGAAGGTGTGTATGCAGGCAGGAGCAGGAAGGTGTGTATGCAGGCGGGAGCAGGAAGGTGTGTATGCAGGCAGGAGCAGGAAGGTGTGTATGCAGGCGGGAGCAGGAAGATGTGTATGCAGGCGGGAACTGGAAGGTGTGTATGCAGGCGGGAACTGAAATCTGTGTATGCAGGCGGGAACTGGAAGGTGTGTATGCAGGCGGGAACTGGAAGGTGTGTATGCAGGCGGGAGCAGGAAGGTGTGTATGCAGGCGGGAGCAGGAAGGTGTGTATGCAGGCGGGAGCAGGAAGGTGTGTATGCAGGCGGGAGCAGGAAGGTGTGTATGCAGGCGGGAACTGGAAGGTGTGTATGCAGGCGGGAACTGGAAGGTGTGTATGCAGGCGGGAACTGGAAGGTGTGTATGCAGGCGGGAACTGGAAGGTGTGTATGCAGGCGGGAACTGGAAGGTGTGTATGCAGGTGGGAGCAGGAAGGTGTGTATGCAGGTGGGAGCAGGAAGGTGTGTATGCAGGCGGGAGCAGGAAGGTGTGTATGCAGGCGGGAACTGGAAGGTGTGTATGCAGGCGGGAACTGGAAGGTGTGTATGCAGGCGGGAGCAGGAAGGTGTGTATGCAGGCGGGAGCAGGAAGGTGTGCATGCAGGTGGGAACTGGAAGGTGTGTATGCAGGCGGGAGCAGGAAGATGTGTATGCAGGCGGGAACTGGAAGGTGTGTATGCAGGCGGGAACTGGAAGGTGTGTATGCAGGCGGGAGCAGGAAGGTGTGTATGCAGGTGGGAACTGGAAGATGTGTATGCAGGCGGGAACTGGAAGGTGTGTATGCAGGCGGGAACTGGAAGGTGTGTATGCAGGCGGGAGCAGGAAGGTGTGTATGCAGGCGGGAGCAGGAAGGTGTGTATTGTTGCCATATAGGCCATTACATAACAATATAATTTAGTAGGTACCAAAGTTAGAACAAATTATGTAAATTAAATAATATGATTTATTACCCAATGTGATTTTAACCAGTTAAGAGTGTGTGTATATATATATTATTGTAAGGTATAACTTAAATAGGTTTGAATGTATTAGTCTTATGTTTTGAGAATTTAGTAGCATGTATTTCTGTGTGTTTTACTGCAAGATTATGGGTCATTATGTAAGAGACAGGTTTTCTCTGTGTAAGCCATATAGCCAGAATACACAATATATTGAGCATTACACAAATTCATCCCTTCCATTCCATTATTCATATCTGTATTAATCAAAGGATTAACGTCTGATCTGCGCTATACCAAGTACAATTAAATCAAAGTTTACATGATATGTAGATATATGTATACTGTATACTTTATTCACACACAGCAAATAAATAATCATAACTTGGTGGATAAAGTCAATAGGTCACCTAGCTCAGGTCTCATAATATGCAAACAGTTACTGGTATGAACAGGGTACATTGGAATTCACAATCAAAGATCTTCATACCTTTAGAAAGTCTATCAACCAGCTGGCCTATTGTCCAGTTATACTGCTGGCCAGAGGCAATGATAATATAGGATCAAACGCACTATAAACAGGTCACAATCATTTATGCTAACACCCTAGGGCCTAGGCGAAATAGATCGTTTACACATCCATACAAAGGTAGATCTCTGATGGATAAAGGAATACCAAACTTTATGATCCCAAATTCCCTACATGCTCACCACCGTGGGACGGAGTTAGCAGAGAACGTTTTATTACACTTTGGAATCTGTCAAAACCTATAATTATGTACTTCATTGAAAACTGTGGGGAGATACTAGTTTTGAATTGGTAGAATATAGGATAAAAGGGACAGTCTGATAGATAGAGAGTTAGAAGGAGAGGAGGAAGGAACAAAGTCCAGAGGGAGTCAGGATCCTAAGACGGTAGCTATGAATTATGCCCTCACATATTCTTGCAAGTGTATAGTATGTGTATTAATTGTTTAAGTTTGTAAAACTGTTTGTGTTTTATGTATGTACCATGGTTAAGGAAGTTTAGATAAATTATAAGATTTATTATCATTGTGTTATCTTATCTTGTAATTTGTATCACCTATAATAAATGTACTAGACAAAATAGAGCTGGTATTCCAAGTCTTGAACTCATTTTCGGAATCACTAAAGTTATACATGAAATCTGCATATATTATATAAGGCTCTGCAAGTTGGGACAACTGACTTGTAGTCAAAGTATAGTACTTATATGTTCAATGAGCCAGGATTATATATCTCTGTAAAGTATATTTAGGCTTTGCCTGGAAATATTTCCTGGACAGTAGAGATATAGCTCCTTTAATCTGAGCCAATCACAGGTATGAAAATAGGAACGTCCACGCATTACATATTGTGTGATTGGACCAGTACTAAACATCACCCCTTTTGTTATGAGCCCACCTATTTGTAAGCCTATTATAATATATTTGCAGATATAAAATACATAAACCATTATATCAATATATGATATAATAAATATATGTTATATAAGATTCCATAAATCAACATTGGCGACCACGGAAGGGACTTGGAATTATTCAGTATCAATTTTGACTAAATACAATATTTAGGGGCAGCGCAAGGGCTATAAGCCCGCTGGGCAAAATACAAGATCACAGTGGAATAAGTTGCAAATGACTAGAGAATTTTATTTTCTAAAAAAGGCCTAAAGTAAGAAATTAAAAAACACGGGTGTTAGAGTTTAACTTATCAGGCTAGCGAACAGATAAGGGAGGATACCACGTGCAAAATATAGGAAATATTGTTCCCAAATACTAAAAGTTTGTAATTCTCAGTGATAGAATACATATAACGAAAGGGAATAAATCTGTAAAATGGCTACAATGTCAAATATAGACAGCATTGTAGTGAAATACATCACAAAGCAAAAGTGTACAGACTTTGCTTGTGATGCCAAATTAAAAGAAAACCCATGGAGCTATGTCCAGGGTTTGTTTGATGATGAAATTAAATCATCAAAGAAAAGGAAACAGAAAGGAATAGCCATTGCAGGCTTGTATGCAGCCTGTTTGGCTATGGATGCTAAATTAAGCAGTTTAGCTAAAACCCTACAAAAATGTAGAGAAGAATCTAATTTAAAAGAAACAGAAAGCAAGGAAAAAATAGATCAGCTAAATATCCAAATTAAAACTTTAACAACACTTAATGACATGGGTAAAATCTCCCAGGATGAAGTGTTACAGAAACATAAAAATGCTCAGAGGGAATCCACAGAATGTAGGAGAGCTCTAACAGAGGTTACAACAGAGAGAGATGAGATAATAAGTGCATATAAAGTTATGCAGGGACAGCTCACAGAATGTATGAAAGGGAAAGCAATTGACCATACCCCTTGTGTGGACAGGGAGATGCAGCTTATGCAAGAGATATCTGTTCTGAAAGGACATATTGCTGCAAACATTAGGATAGGAACTGCAGCCACTGCCCCATATCCTATCTATGCATATGAAAGAGAACAATGGGACACAAATCATGAGGACAGAGAGGACTGCTGGGGAGAGGGGAATTCTACTGAATCTACCCTCAGGGTACCCATAGCAATGGGAGAGTTTGCAGAATCAGCAGCGAATAGGGAGTGCTCTATATTAATAGGCACAGATAGTAGTGATGAAGAAGTACAGACAGAAATTGAGGCACACAGGGCTCATAAACAGCCAGCATTCCTCACTGAGAGTAGGAACACCCTATTGGGATTCAATAGTGAAGGAGAGGCCATTCACTCAAGGGCCCCTAGTGCCAATCATCCCCCACAACCCATAAAAACACTTATGGGAGTGGCAGATATGATTGGAAAAATGAGTTCAGGAGAACACATCACCTCCCATGCAGCTAATGTTCAGCAGAGGTGTGAACTTCTAGGAATTAGAAATCTCACTGATCAGGTTAAGGTACTGCAATTAACAATTCCATTAGCTGCTTGGAGCGCTTTGCCAGATCTGATTAAAGAAGGTAAAGGTACATATGAAGAAACTGTAGAGGAGCTACAAAAGATAATTAACCCTTCAGTAGCAGGCACAATGGTTGCATATGAAATCAAACAGCAAAGTGAGGAGAACCCATTAATATATGCAAATAGATTGTGGGCAGCATATAGTGCAGGAAACAGCAAAAATGACAACAGTCAGAAAAACAGCAAAGATTTCAAAAACTTGTTGGTGCATAACTCGCACCCCACAATTAAAGCTAAGTGTGAACACTTGATAGATACCGTAAAGCATAGCTATGATAAAATAATGGGATTAATGCAGCGGTCCTTTCAAGCAGTACAGGCCAGTAAGCAACGTAAGATGGCAGAAAGGAATGAGAAATGTGTTATAAAGAGGGTTGCAGCATTAGAGTCAGAAGGTAAACCAATGGTGGTTGAAGGGCCCCACATTCCAGGGGAGGTAAACACACCATTTAACCCACGATGGAACACAGGGTCACAAAGGAGAGGGGGAATGTTTAAAGAGAGATCCATTTTTAGAGGTGGAGGTAGAGGATACCAAGGACATTCAAATGATGGAGCTTGGAATAGACACATGGGTTACTCACAACATTTTGGGAACAGAGGAAAGGACACAGAGTTTAAACACCAGGGTCCCACTTACACAGAGCTAAGACACCAGCTACAGGCCATAAAAGAGAAGTATGAGAATTTAGAAAAAGCAAACAAAGTGCAGCAATCTGACACACAAAAGGAGAAAAATTGACAGTCAGTGGCCCCAAGGATAGTTGCACCAATCACTTTAGATAGGTGCGGGCGCCCTCAAGTCTCGGTTCTGGTCAGGGGCCACCAGCACACAATGTTACTAGACACCGGAGCAGCCATATCAATCCTACATGATGATCAGCCACATCACTCTCCTCTGTCAGCAGGAAAAACAATACATCTCCAAAGCTTTGCAGGGAATAAGGTAGATACAGTGCTGTCAAACCCTCTCCAAATACAAATAGGAGATGTATCTGCAATTCACACATTTGCATTAGCCTCACTGCCAAGTGAAACTAATTTATTAGGGTCTGACTTTATGATCCCTAATGGGTGTATATTGGATCTGACTAACCTTTTACTTCTGCAGAGTTCTCCTAATGTAACACCTGAGGTTGTAATTATACCAGATTCCCATGTAATTGCTGCTGTAAAACCCAATAATGCGAAATATGATGTGCTTAAGGCTAATGTTGATCATCCTTACAAAGATTTGGTATTACCATTACTTGAACAGTTTCAGGATGCTTTTGCTAAACACAAACATGACTGTGGGAAGGTAAACAAGGTGATTGAAGTCAGTGGTCTTGACCCTCCCCCACAGAAGCAGTACAATTTCCCACAGGAGGCCATAAGCTTCATTCAAGAAACAATTGACTCTCTGTTAGAGCAGCGTGTAATCAGACCATGTGTATCCACTAACAATGCGCCAATATGGCCAGTACGGAAACCGGATGGTTCCTGGCGGCTCACAATTGACTACCGCAAACTTAATGGCCTTACGCTTAGCTGCGCACCCACTGTTGCGTCAATGCCAGACATTCTAAAAATGTTAAGCCCAGAGCATAAATGGTTCACAGTTTTAGATATTTCAAATGGGTTTTGGTCTCTGCCTCTATCTGAAGAGTGTCAATACAAATTTGCCTTCACATTTCTGGGAAAGCAATACACGTTTACATGTCTTCCACAGGGCTTCCATAATTCTCCATCATTTTTCCATACTACGATGAGAGAAATTTTAACTGATTTTTCTTCCCACAAGAATTTATTGCAGTATGTAGATGATCTCTTACTAGCAACAGAGACAAAGGAAGAGCATCTTCAGCTACTGGGAGAACTCCTTGGCATCCTCAAAGACGCAGGTTTGAAGTGTAACCCATCTAAAGCTCAGATTTTACGGGAATCTGTTTCCTTCCTGGGGATCAGTGTTACGGCTGATGGGAGAACAATATCGGCAGATAAGGTAAAAACCATCCTTCGTTTACCCCTTCCTGTCAGCATACCTACACTGAGATCCTTCCTGGGGTTGGTAAATTACTCTAGGTCCTTCATTTCTGATTTTTCACAAATATCTGCACCTCTCTATTCTCTCCTCAAAAAGGATATAAAATGGGAATGGACCCCCAGTCACACAAAGGCAGTAGAAACATTAAAAGAAGCACTAGCTAGTGCCCCTGCCCTTGCAAATCCAGACCCACAGTTACCCTTTCACTTAGAGACAGCAGCAACAGAAACAGCCATGTCTGCAGTCCTGTCACAGGAAATACATGCACAGCAAAGGCCCATAGCTTATGCATCAAAGTTACTGACACCAGTGGAATTAAAATACTCTGTGTGTGAAAAACACCTTCTTGCCACATTTTGGGCAGTAAAACAGTTCACATACATGATAGGCCTGAACCCTATCATCTTACATTCCACGCACACACCAACAAGGTTCCTCCTCACAGACAGAATCAAAGATGGGAATGTCTCTAATGCCAGGTTAGCACATTGGGCCCTTTTGTTGCAGGATCGAGATATAACAGTGAAGGCAACTAACAGTCCATCCACCTGTGCATATGGACTAATATACCAGGGACTGACACACACATGTGACTTACTCCCAGCTGACCATTCAAAACATTTGTTTAGAGCAATGCCACAGGAGGCTACAGCCCCTGAACAAACCACCCAGATCTTTACAGATGGTTCATGTTTTTATGTACATGGGTCACCCCATGCAGGTTTTGGTCTGTACATAATGCATCCCCAAACCACACCACAATCTGTTTTTCGATCTTGTGATGTAAAGTCTGCACAGTACGCTGAGCTGGCAGCAGTAGCACATGCCCTTGAATTATTCCAAGACCACAAACATGAAATCGCATTGTACTCGGACTCAGCATGGGTGTGTAATGCCCTTACTGAATTTTTGCCCTTTTGGCAAACTCATCAGTATACCTCATCTGATGGAAGCCCTCTTAAATATGCAGACCTACTCCAGTACATAGTTTCCCTGGCACAGAGTCTAACACATGTCCCCTGGGTCTGTAAAGTCAAAGGGCATTCAACTACATCACCACACCATGAACAGAATGAAATGTCTGACCTTTTAGCCAAACAAGGGGCACAAGAGGGGGAGCTGTGGCAGATACCGAAAGCAAGCCCAGAGCCAAAAGTGTGCCCTCTTGTATGTGCAGTGGCAAAAAGGCCAGAGATGATAAATGCACCAGACATTTCAGAGATCCAAATGCAGGACCCTGAAATTAAAGAAATCATACAAAAGTTGAGGAATGAGGAGTTGGACTTAACAGAGGGAAATACATTGGCAAAACACACACCAAATCTAACACTAACAGAGGACAAGGAAATGCTTATCCACAATGGGGAAGATACAACATGGGTAGTCCCAAAAGAGTACAGGAATGAAATGATATATCTTGTACACGACCTCCCCACAGGTGGACACCAGGGTGTAGAAAAGACACAGCAGAGACTAAAAACAATAGGTTGGTGGCCAGATATGGTAAAAGATGTACAGCAATACTGTGACAACTGTGTGGTATGTGCCCAAGTTAACCCAGCACCTAGAAAGATAAATGCTCCACTGAGAATCCAGAGAAGGGAAGGTCCCTGGAATGCCTTACAAATTGATTACATGGGCCCTCTGCCTGCCACAGCTAAAAATAACAAATACGTGTTGGTTGTGACTGACCTATTTTCAAAATGGGTAGAAATTTTTCCCTCTAAAAGTAACACAGCTCTGAGCACAGCAAAAATTCTGGTTGATCAGATATTCACACGGTGGGGCCTTCCAACATCGGTTGAATCAGACCAAGGTTCACATTTCACAGGTAATGTGATGCAAACATGCCTGGAAATGCTGGGAATAAAACAAAGCTTCCATGTCCCTTTTCATCCTGAATCTTCTGGACAGGTGGAACGTGCCAACAGACAGATCAAAACTATGTTGAGAAAGTTTGTTGGCATAAATGGTAAGAACTGGGATAATTTGCTACCCCTAGTGGCAATGGCAATAAGGGCCACACCTTCATCAGCGACCCGATTGACCCCCTTTGAATTAATGACAGGCAGGCAAATGAGATTGCCAGAGCACCTTTGGATAGATCTACACACCCCTACTATTGATAGACTATCAATGGATCAGTACCTTACAAAACTGCAAAAAGCACTCACAGAGGTTCATCTGTTTGCAGCACAGCAGTTAGGGAAAGCACAGAGAAAAGCAAAGGCTTATTTTGACAAAGGTGTAAGAGAAAATTGTTGGGAAGTTGGAGAAAGGGTCATGTTTCTAGAACTCCGACCCACAGACCATGGTCTGGGCAAGAAATGGAGAGGACCATTTTCAATAGTGGACAGACTGAGTCCCTCAGTATACAAATTCAGAATCAACGATGCAAAGAAAGTGCAGGACAAATGGGTACATGCCAATCAGATGAAACTGTACAAAGGAGAAGGGTCAACTGAGTAGCGCATCTCTTTCTTTCTTATAATTTTATTTTGTTTTGTTTTGGTTTTACAGAAAAATGAGAATCCCAACTTTGGTCCTGTCCTTCGTGGTGAGCCTCCAGATCCAGTGTACCAGTGAGGTCAACATTTCAATTAGAGTGGAAGCCAATCCGATTCACTGTAAAGAGGGAGAATCCATCCTCCTTCCAGTGTCAGTACAAGGCACAACAGGGAAACAGGTATCCTGGTGGGGCCCTGCAGACAAAGAAATTAAAGCCTGGGATAATGGAAACGCAGGAAACTCACCACATTACATGGGTAGAATACATGTTTTTCCAAATGGATCACTATTGCTAAGCCATGCAAACCCTACAGACACAGGAACCTGGATATATGGTTTTATCATCCCCATTCCCATGTATGGGAATCCACCCACAGTAAAGAGGACTTATGTTCCTGGGAGTATCACACTGAATGTGTCCCAGAAAAGAGACCCTACTCCCCCAAGTACCACAACAACAACAAAGGCTAAATCACTGCCATCTACTAAAACAGCTGAGTGCCCACCAACAAGTGAAGGACCCACAAGTGGCCTTACTGCCACCTCCATTCCTGGTTCCTTGATAAACAATGTACAATATATACATGTACCAGTAGTCCTAAATCTATCAAAATGGAATATGGCAGAATTTGGTTATTGTGTAAATAGTAATGTTTCTTTATTCTATGCTTCATTACTAGTAGATATTGTTGCTTCTCACCAGAGCAGAACTCAAGACCCATACACAGGACAGGCAACCCCTAACCAAAAAGGTATTTTTAGATCCAGGAAATTACAAAGCTTAGATGGGATCATTGGATCCATCCCTGGACTGTTTGGTTCCGGGATGTCAATTTGGAATAGGGCGGATTTGGAAGTCATCCGCAGACACATAGGCAATTTTGAGCAGAAAGAGGGGCAATATGTTTTGAAGCCTGTCCTGCAGGGCATTGAGGGTCTGGCCAGTGAAGAAAAATTTACTGTTTATAACATGCATGATATAGCAAGATTGTTTTCAGAGACCCAAGCCAAGATAAACGAAATCATTGAACTGAACAATAGAGAAGCCAGACAAAATCAGGTGGGGAAAGAAATAATATGCACTGCATATGGTAATTATGTCCTCAACGCAATCACACATGTAATTAGAGACCTACAATCTGGTAGAATACCTGACATTTTAAGAGATAATGACCTGACCAATTGGTATTGCTCGCAATCTGACATTGGGCATGGGGAAAATACCCCAAGAGATGGTTGCAGACCTCTGCCCATCTCCACAATTAGGAATTTAGGCACTGTGACCCCCCACCCAAATAGAGGTTCACCCCGTTGTTACAACAAGCAGCAACCTTGTGCAGTCAGCGATATCCTATATGTCTCCTTTACCATTTCTCTACCTGTGTTCGACCCAAGCAAGTCTTTATTTGACAAACTGTCTACAGTTCACTCCATTGGATATTTGGAAAAGGACATTTACAAAGAGCGGCTGGACCTACCAGAACTACTGGTCCGAGTCGACGACATCTGGAAAGTTCCACATACTGCTTGCTGTGCAGTCAAGGGAAACCAATACTTGTGTCGCTGCAATGTTTTCGAAATTGAGACGCCAATCTGCGGCCTAGAATCAAGTAAACCAAGTACCCCAATCACAGATATAAATGAACTTGCCACCATTCCCAGCAAAGATATGGATATGGGAGGACCTGAACACAGTGCAAAGCCAAATACATCAACCAGCTATACAGCCAGAGACATTGCTTGTCCAGTGCAGCTAACAAAATGGAGAACTCCAGCGGTGAAGGTTACATACAACATGAATGGACAGTACTGCATAGTCACAAATCACGGAGAGTTCTTGTATGGGGAAAAGTCATGTCCAGTGCCAAACCCAAATTTCTGCTTTAGCCCACATGAGTATACCACCATTGGTCAGACGGTTATCACCCCAATCCCCGTTTATGAAGAGGACATAAATATAGATAGTGAACCAGAAATCTCAAACCTTGGAGAATATATACCTGTGTTCAACATACACATAGATAGTTTAACCTTAGATTTACAGAAACTCCTGGATAGGAAAGACACACACATAGTTCAAATTAAAAACATGGTTGAGAAGGCAGATGCCACACTAAATAAATTACTGCATGATGGAGATTTTGAAATAACCATGACAAACACCTGGCTGGAGATTGGTTTAAAGGGCTTGCTGATCGGTCAAACAATCTTGCTAATCATTTTAATTTCACTGATATTGTGGCTTAAGCGCCTTATAAGGCAGGAACGCAGTAAGCTAGAAAAACTGGTAGATGCAAGATATAAGCAATTATTATGTTAATGTATGTGTGGCCATCATCATCAATTCTCACGGCCACAAGGGGGCGACTGTTGCCATATAGGCCATTACATAACAATATAATTTAGTAGGTACCAAAGTTAGAACAAATTATGTAAATTAAATAATATGATTTATTACCCAATGTGATTTTAACCAGTTAAGAGTGTGTGTATATATATATTATTGTAAGGTATAACTTAAATAGGTTTGAATGTATTAGTCTTATGTTTTGAGAATTTAGTAGCATGTATTTCTGTGTGTTTTACTGCAAGATTATGGGTCATTATGTAAGAGACAGGTTTTCTCTGTGTAAGCCATATAGCCAGAATACACAATATATTGAGCATTACACAAATTCATCCCTTCCATTCCATTATTCATATCTGTATTAATCAAAGGATTAACGTCTGATCTGCGCTATACCAAGTACAATTAAATCAAAGTTTACATGATATGTAGATATATGTATACTGTATACTTTATTCACACACAGCAAATAAATAATCATAACTTGGTGGATAAAGTCAATAGGTCACCTAGCTCAGGTCTCATAATATGCAAACAGTTACTGGTATGAACAGGGTACATTGGAATTCACAATCAAAGATCTTCATACCTTTAGAAAGTCTATCAACCAGCTGGCCTATTGTCCAGTTATACTGCTGGCCAGAGGCAATGATAATATAGGATCAAACGCACTATAAACAGGTCACAATCATTTATGCTAACACCCTAGGGCCTAGGCGAAATAGATCGTTTACACATCCATACAAAGGTAGATCTCTGATGGATAAAGGAATACCAAACTTTATGATCCCAAATTCCCTACATGCTCACCACCGTGGGACGGAGTTAGCAGAGAACGTTTTATTACACTTTGGAATCTGTCAAAACCTATAATTATGTACTTCATTGAAAACTGTGGGGAGATACTAGTTTTGAATTGGTAGAATATAGGATAAAAGGGACAGTCTGATAGATAGAGAGTTAGAAGGAGAGGAGGAAGGAACAAAGTCCAGAGGGAGTCAGGATCCTAAGACGGTAGCTATGAATTATGCCCTCACATATTCTTGCAAGTGTATAGTATGTGTATTAATTGTTTAAGTTTGTAAAACTGTTTGTGTTTTATGTATGTACCATGGTTAAGGAAGTTTAGATAAATTATAAGATTTATTATCATTGTGTTATCTTATCTTGTAATTTGTATCACCTATAATAAATGTACTAGACAAAATAGAGCTGGTATTCCAAGTCTTGAACTCATTTTCGGAATCACTAAAGTTATACATGAAATCTGCATATATTATATAAGGCTCTGCAAGTTGGGACAACTGACTTGTAGTCAAAGTATAGTACTTATATGTTCAATGAGCCAGGATTATATATCTCTGTAAAGTATATTTAGGCTTTGCCTGGAAATATTTCCTGGACAGTAGAGATATAGCTCCTTTAATCTGAGCCAATCACAGGTATGAAAATAGGAACGTCCACGCATTACATATTGTGTGATTGGACCAGTACTAAACATCACCCCTTTTGTTATGAGCCCACCTATTTGTAAGCCTATTATAATATATTTGCAGATATAAAATACATAAACCATTATATCAATATATGATATAATAAATATATGTTATATAAGATTCCATAAATCAACAGTATGCAGGCGGGAACTGGAAGGTGTGTATGCAGGCGGGAACTGGAAGGTGTTATGATTCCTGTACTCCAGACCGGAGAAGATCTTATGGCAGGGATCTGAGTACAGGAACAATATGCTGGTAGTGGGAGCTGGAGAGCCTAGTAACCCCTGGCGCCCTAACTCCGTTGTCTCGCCCGTGTTATCAGAAATCCCCTGCGAGACTATGGTTGCTTGAGCCCATGGCAGCCGCGTTCGAAGGGCGGATTATGTCTGCCCAACCCCGATGCCCCCGCAGGTCTTAATGGGAGACAAGGGGAAATCCGAGACAGGGTGATAACAAGGGGCCCTCTGACTAAGCAACCAGGCCAGGGGTTACAAGCTAACTAACTTAAATCTAAAGGTATGTGCGGACTAGCCGCCAGGGAAAAGGACAACCAAAGATCCACTGATCCTACACTCCTATCCGGCACCGCTGGACACCAGAGTGGATCTGTGGAAGCGGAATCCTCCGCAAAAGCTCCAGAACACAATTAAACAAAATAATAAACAGTAAGCGGACAAGCCGCAACACACGGCTGCGCCGCGACTCACGAACACCACCAGATGTTAAAGGTGCTCGGTCAGACTCCAGGAACAGATGGTAAACTTCCGAGTACAGGATCTCTGAGGACAGGAACAACTGAATAGACCGGGACTGGGAACTCTCTGCAGCAGACACAGGCAAACAGGAAGCTCAGGAACTAGCAGGAACCAAGCTCAGAACTCAAGCAGACTGAAAACCCAGAAATATCACCAGCGTCTGTGAACTGCAATCAGCCAGCATATAACAGAGAGGCCTAATTAATAATCCAGAGCAGCTGGCCTATTGCATGATTCCAGCTGACAAGATGCAATTAGCAGCCAGGTGAGGCTGAACACATGGAACAAGCTGCAATTACACAGACTAACCAGCGGCAGCAGACAAGAGCATACTAAAACAGAGCAACAGGAAATCCTGGCATGCAAGACAACTTAATAAACATAAAATAGAAATGAACCACTACCTGTGGTTCATAACAGTATCCCCTCCTTAAGGGTGAGCTCCGAGCACCCCATGATACCCACGGGGAACATAAACAGAAGTATAACATAAAATACAGAACCAAAATGCAAAACAGGAATGAGCCACAGCCGTGGCTCATAACATTACCCCCCTCTTGAGGAGGGGTCAAAAGACCCCAAAATTCAGACTATCCAGAACAAGGGATACAAAAAAAAACCTGACACATTGGTCAAACAGACACGAAAACAGAAACAAGCTGCAACCACAGCTTGTAACAGTGCCCTCCCCCTGACGGTGGCCACTGGACACAAGATAAGGGAAAAAAAAATCTTTTTTTTTTTTTTTTATCAAGGCAAGAGTCAAAAATTATTTCTTTTTCTTCTTCTTCTTCTTTTTACAAAGCTCTTTAGGTCTGACCAAGGTAATTCCCCAAACATTGTCTGAACTGATGGTACCACCCAACAAGGCTGCGTTCAAATCAGAGACAGGTTTCTTACCCTTGGGAGCTGAACTTTCTGGCAAAGTACTATTATTAGAAGAAGAAGAAGTCAGAAAAGCACATCCTGCAGTCAAAACAACGGGCTGGGACTCTTGTGCCGAGTTTACAGTATTTGGTGGAATCTCAGCAGACAAGACGGGTGACTTAGAGGAACCTGAACCAATTTCTTTGGAACCATATCTTTTAATAATTGCATTACTGAATGCTGGGGGATCCTGAAGAATGGGATCTTCAGCTTTCATTAGGCTAGTCGCCCACTCAAAAGGCTCTCCTTTAAAAGAATAAATAAGATAGAGCACAAGGTTCTCTGGAGTGATGCCCAGAAATGGTCTAGACAACATAATAATGTAATAGTGTTTGTAAAGCGCCAGAAATTGGGCTAAGTCCCCATCAAAGATTATGGATGTTGAGATATCAGAGTCAGGATCTGTTTCCTTCCCATCTGACTGACTGAAGTGCTTTGCTAGGACCTGGTCACTATTGCCCTTACTTGAGGCTGAGACTCTCTGAACCCCACCCGGGGCAGTGACTTTCTGAACCCCACCCGGGGCAGTGACTTTCTGAACCCCACCCGGGGCAGTGACTTTCTGAACCCCACCCGGGGCAGCGACTTTCTGAACCCCACACGGGGCAGTGACTTTCTGAACCCCACACGGGGCAGTGACTTTCTGAACCCCACACGGGGCAGTGACTTTCTGAACCCCACACGGGGCAGTGACTTTCTGAACCCCACCCGGGGCAGTGACTTTCTGAACCCCACCCGGGGCAGTGACTTTCTGAACCCCACCCGGGGCAGTGACTTTCTGAACCCCACCCGGGGCAGTGACTTCCTGAACCCCACCTGGGGCAGTGGCCTCCGGGAACCCCGCTGGGGCAGTGGCCTCCGGGAACCCCGCTGGGGCAGTGGCCTCCGGGAACCCCGCTGGGGCAGTGGCCTCCGGGAACCCCGCTGGGGCCGTGGCCTCCGGGAACCCCGCTGGGGCCGTGGCCTCCGGGAACCCCGCTGGGGTCAGCACCTCGGATTCTTTTACTGGGACCGGGCCGTTGGCCTCCCTGACTGGGATCGGGCCATCGGCCTCCCTCTCTGAGTCGATAATTATCGAAAGTTCTCCCGGGACTATGACTTCCGGGACTTTTGCTGAAGCAATAACGTTCAGATCCTCCACTAATGCTATGCTTCTTAAGTTCTTTCCTGGGGAAGCGACTTCTAGACCCTTCTTTGGGGCTGCGTCTCTCGAGACCCCACTTGGGGATATTACTTCAAAGATCCCTTCTGGGGTTTTGCTTCTCGAGTTCCCTTCAAGAACTATGGTTTTAGATACCCTTTCTGGGATTGCGCTTTTCAAAGCCCTACCTGGGGTAACAGCTTCTGAGACCCCTTCCGGTATGGACACCTGAACTATAATATTTGATGTCCCTCTATAAGCTAGGGCATCGGGTACCGCTCCAGCACTCTGGGCATCGGGTACCGCTCCAGCACTCTGGGCATCGGGCACCGCTCCAGCACTCTGGGCATCGGGCACCGCTCCAGCACTCTGGGCATCGGGCACCGCTCCAGCACTCTGGGCATCGGGCACCGCTCCAGCACTCTGGGCATCGGGCACCGCTCCAGCACTCTGGGCATCGGGCACCGCTCCAGGACCCTGGGCATCGGGCACCGCTCCAGGACCCTGGGCATCGGGCACCGCTCCAGGAACCTGGGCATCGGGCACCACTCTAGGAACCTGGGCATCGGGCACCACTCTAGGAACCTGGGCATCGGGCACCACTCTAGGAACCTGGGCATCGGGCACCACTCCAGGAACCTGGGCATCGGGCACCCCTCCAGGGACTTGCAACTCCGCTTCCACAGGAACCCCAAGAGAGGAGAGAAACATTCCCCTTTGATTCCTGAATCTATAATGGGGCTCCCTTGCCCAAGGACCCCAATTATAGGACAGAGAGCTTTTTTGTGTGGGTTGTGTGACAAGTACCTCTGCCACAGTAGAGACAGGAGTAGGTCTTGTATCATGACTCAACTTGGCCAGAGGGCAAGACTCGTCACCACACTTTGGCTTGCGCAACTCACAGGTCTGCAGATAATGGCCTAAACCCCCACAATATAGGCATAAGTTTAAGTTTCTGCGACGCAGACGCTCCTCTTCTGAGAGCCTGGGCCGCAGAAAACTTTTAAACCTTTTCTCTTCAATTAAACCAGAGGATTCTCTTGTCACCATACTGTGAACAAGAGTCTCTTTAGAGATAGATGTACTCTCAACGACTTCTGGCAAAATGAGCAAGATTTTAGTCAGAAGGTTTTGCAGTTGCTTTAGGGATTGCTGCCAAACTTGTAGTCGCTCTGGTCTCAAAGCACTGAATACAGAGTTCAGGGCTTCGAGAGATGCCTGCAGGGCTTGCATAGTAGACATAGGAGGATTTAAGACAAGGCAAGACAAGGCAAGACAAGACAAGACAAGACAAGACAAGGCAAGACTAAATTTTGCTAAACAAATCAAGATTTTTTTTTATTTATTTTTTTAAACACCGGACTGGATTCTAAACACCGGACTGGATTCTAAACACCGGACTGGATTCTAAACACCGGACTGGATTCTAAACACCGGACTGGATTCTAAACACCGGACTGGATTCTAAACACCGGACTGGAATCTGCACACTGAATTCTAGACAGGACTGGATTCTAGACTAGACACTGGACTGGGCCAAAAAAGAAAAAAAGTTTTATTTCTTTTTTGTGGTATGGCTGGTGATAATGTTATGATTCCTGTACTCCAGACCGGAGAAGATCTTATGGCAGGGATCTGAGTACAGGAACAATATGCTGGTAGTGGGAGCTGGAGAGCCTAGTAACCCCTGGCGCCCTAACTCCGTTGTCTCGCCCGTGTTATCAGAAATCCCCTGCGAGACTATGGTTGCTTGAGCCCATGGCAGCCGCGTTCGAAGGGCGGATTATGTCTGCCCAACCCCGATGCCCCCGCAGGTCTTAATGGGAGACAAGGGGAAATCCGAGACAGGGTGATAACAAGGGGCCCTCTGACTAAGCAACCAGGCCAGGGGTTACAAGCTAACTAACTTAAATCTAAAGGTATGTGCGGACTAGCCGCCAGGGAAAAGGACAACCAAAGATCCACTGATCCTACACTCCTATCCGGCACCGCTGGACACCAGAGTGGATCTGTGGAAGCGGAATCCTCCGCAAAAGCTCCAGAACACAATTAAACAAAATAATAAACAGTAAGCGGACAAGCCGCAACACACGGCTGCGCCGCGACTCACGAACACCACCAGATGTTAAAGGTGCTCGGTCAGACTCCAGGAACAGATGGTAAACTTCCGAGTACAGGATCTCTGAGGACAGGAACAACTGAATAGACCGGGACTGGGAACTCTCTGCAGCAGACACAGGCAAACAGGAAGCTCAGGAACTAGCAGGAACCAAGCTCAGAACTCAAGCAGACTGAAAACCCAGAAATATCACCAGCGTCTGTGAACTGCAATCAGCCAGCATATAACAGAGAGGCCTAATTAATAATCCAGAGCAGCTGGCCTATTGCATGATTCCAGCTGACAAGATGCAATTAGCAGCCAGGTGAGGCTGAACACATGGAACAAGCTGCAATTACACAGACTAACCAGCGGCAGCAGACAAGAGCATACTAAAACAGAGCAACAGGAAATCCTGGCATGCAAGACAACTTAATAAACATAAAATAGAAATGAACCACTACCTGTGGTTCATAACAGTATCCCCTCCTTAAGGGTGAGCTCCGAGCACCCCATGATACCCACGGGGAACATAAACAGAAGTATAACATAAAATACAGAACCAAAATGCAAAACAGGAATGAGCCACAGCCGTGGCTCATAACAGAAGGTGTGTATGCAGGCGGGAGCAGGAAGGTGGGTATGCAGGCGGGAGCAGGAAGGTGTGTATGCAGGCGGGAACTGGAAGGTGTGTATGCAGGCGGGAGCAGGAAGGTGTGTATGCAGGCGGGAGCAGGAAGGTGTGTATGCAGGCGGGAGCAGGAAGGTGTGTATGCAGGCGGGAGCTGGAAGGTGTGTATGCAGGCGGGAGCTGGAAGGTGTGTATGCAGGCGGGAGCAGGAAGGTGTGTATGCAGGCGGGAGCAGGAAGGTGTGTATGCAGGCGGGAACTGGAAGGTGTGTATGCAGGCGGGAACTGGAAGGTGTGTATGCAGGCGGGAACTGGAAGGTGTGTATGCAGGCGGGAACTGGAAGGTGTGTATGCAGGCGGGAGCAGGAAGGTGTGTATGCAGGCGGGAGCAGGAAGGTGTGTATGCAGGCGGGAGCAGGAAGGTGTGTATGCAGGCGGGAGCAGGAAGGTGTGTATGCAGGCGGGAGCAGGAAGGTGTGTATGCAGGCGGGAACTGGAAGGTGTGTATGCAGGCGGGAACTGGAAGGTGTGTATGCAGGCGGGAGCAGGAAGGTGTGTATGCAGGCGGGAGCAGGAAGGTGTGTATGCAGGCGGGAACTGGAAGGTGTGTATGCAGGCGGGAACTGGAAGGTGTGTATGCAGGCGGGAGCAGGAAGGTGTGTATGCAGGCGGGAACTGGAAGGTGTGTATGCAGGCGGGAGCAGGAAGGTGTGTATGCAGGCGGGAGCAGGAAGGTGTGTATGCAGGCGGGAGCAGGAAGATGTGTATGCAGGCGGGAGCAGGAAGGTGTGTATGCAGGCGGGAGCAGGAAGGTGTGTATGCAGGCGGGAACTGGAAGGTGTGTATGCAGGCGGGAACTGGAAGGTGTGTATGCAGGCGGGAACTGGAAGGTGTGTATGCAGGCGGGAGCAGGAAGATGTGTATGCAGGCGGGAACTGGAAGGTGTGTATTCAGGCGGGAGCAGGAAGGTGTGTATGCAGGCGGGAACTGGAAGGTGTGTATGCAGGCGGGAACTGGAAGGTGGGTATGCAGGCGGGAACTGGAAGGTGGGTATGCAGGCGGGAACTGGAAGGTGTGTATGCAGGCAGGAGCAGGAAGGTGTGTATGCAGGCGGGAGCAGGAAGGTGTGTATGCAGGCGGGAGCAGGAAGGTGTGTATGCAGGCGGGAGCAGGAAGGTGTGTATGCAGGCGGGAACTGGAAGGTGTGTATGCAGGCGGGAGCAGGAAGATGTGTATGCAGGCGGGAACTGGAAGGTGTGTATGCAGGCGGGAGCAGGAAGGTGTGTATGCAGGCGGGAGCAGGAAGGTGTGTATTCAGGCGGGAGCAGGAAGGTGTGTATGCAGGCGGGAACTGGAAGGTGTGTATGCAGGCGGGAACTGAAATCTGTGTATGCAGGCGGGAACTGGAAGGTGGGTATGCAGGCGGGAACTGGAAGGTGTGTATGCAGGCGGGAGCAGGAAGGTGTGTATGCAGGCGGGAGCAGGAAGGTGTGTATGCAGGCGGGAGCAGGAAGGTGTGTATGCAGGCGGGAGCAGGAAGGTGTGTATGCAGGCGGGAGCAGGAAGGTGTGTATGCAGGCGGGAGCAGGAAGGTGTGTATGCAGGCGGGAGCAGGAAGGTGTGTATGCAGGCGGGAGCAGGAAGGTGTGTATGCAGGCGGGAACTGGAAGGTGTGTATGCAGGCGGGAACTGGAAGGTGTGTATGCAGGCGGGAGCAGGAAGATGTGTATGCAGGCGGGAACTGGAAGGTGTGTATTCAGGCGGGAGCAGGAAGGTGTGTATGCAGGCGGGAACTGGAAGGTGTGTATGCAGGCGGGAGCAGGAAGGTGTGTATGCAGGCGGGAACTGGAAGGTGGGTATGCAGGCGGGAACTGGAAGGTGTGTATGCAGGCGGGAACTGGAAGGTGTGTATGCAGGCAGGAGCAGGAAGGTGTGTATGCAGGCGGGAGCAGGAAGGTGTGTATGCAGGCGGGAGCAAGAAGATGTGTATGCAGGCGGGAACTGGAAGGTGTGTATGCAGGCGGGAACTGGAAGGTGTGTATGCAGGCGGGAGCAGGAAGGTGTGTATGTGCAGGCGGGAACTGGAAGATGTGTATGCAGGCGGGAGCAGGAAGGTGTGTATGCAGGCGGGAGCAGGAAGATGTGTATGCAGGCGGGTGGGCTGGCTGGGTGGTAAGACGCTGCGGCTGTGACCTATGATATCACACCGCCGCGTAACCAGGGCATATGTTATGGCCGGGGCATGACTGATCCTGATCCTCCGCGGCACACCTTGCAACTGGTCGCGGCACACTGGTTGAAAAAGCCTTCCTTAGAGTAATGAAAGCACACAAGCACAGCCTATTAGTGTACAGCAAGCGCACCGGCACAGACCCTTAGTGTACAGCAAGCGCACCGGCACAGACCCTTAGTGTACAGCAAGCGCACCGGCACAGACCCTTAGTGTACAGCAAGCGCACCGGCACAGACCCTTAGTGTACAGCAAGCGCACCGGCACAGACCCTTAGTGCAGTGTAAGCGCACCGGCGTGGCCACTTAGTGCAGTGTAATTACAGTACGTGGATTCTATATGTCGGCATCTGTGTGTCATTGCTGTCTCTTACATCCTGCATATACAATCCGTCCACCAACAACAACGATCATTTGAATCCCCAGAAATTGCATTAATAAGAGTCATTCTCTGATGTGACTTCCAGGTGTTAAACCCCTTTGTGTGTGTACAATAGTCACTTGATTAGACACGGCAGTGGCAGACATCTGGATAGTGTTGTGGAAGGTGACCTTGTGCTTTCATGTGAGGATAAAAGGGAGTATTGTGAGATGTGTGCACGAAGCCTGATGGAAAGATGACATCATGTGACGCAGACATTGTTCTAATCATCGTTATGTGAAAGGAATATCACCGGGAGCGTAACAAAGGGCTGACTTCAATGTTACCGTCTCCATCATCTCTTGTATCCAGGACGGAGGCAACGTGCAACCATGTGTGTGTATGTCTCATGCTATACCCTGCTGTCACGGATCATACATACTTCCCGACCGTCCCGCCCACTCACAGGAAGCGGGGAGCTATGGCCCCTACACACAGATAGACCCTTATATACTGACAAAGTATCTGGATGTACCAGCTTCCCTGGACACAAGGATAGCCAATCCTATAACAGGGACTAGAGATAGTGCCCTAACCCAGGATAACCCCTACTCAGCACCTGTAATAACCCCGCCACACAGGACGGCCAATAACACCTGTAATACCCCTGTCACACAGGAAGGCCAATAACACCTGTAATACCCCTGTCACACAGGAAAGCCAATAACACCTGTAATACCCCCGCCACACAGGAAGGCCAATAACACCTGTAATACCCCTGTCACACAGGAAGGCCAATAACACCTGTAATACCCCTGTCATACAGGAAAGCCAATAACACCTGTAATACCCCTGTCACACAGGAAAGCCAATAACACCTGTAATACCCCCGTCACACAGGAAGGCCAATAACACCTGTAATACCCCCGCCACACAGGAAGGCCAATAACACCTGTAATACCCCCGTCACACAGGAAAGCCAATAACACCTATAATACCCCTGTCACACAGGAAAGCCAATAACACCTGTAATACCCCCGCCACACAGGAAGGCCAATAACACCTGTAATACCCCCGCCACACAGGAAGGCCAATAACACCTGTAATACCCCTGTCACACAGGAAAGCCAATAACACCTGTAATACCCCCGCCACACAGGAAGGCCAATAACACCTGTAATACCCCCGCCACACAGGAAGGCCAATAACACCTGTAATACCCCTGTCACACAGGAAGGCCAATAACACCTGTAATACCCCTGTCACACAGGAAGGCCAATAACACCTGTAATACCCCTGTCACACAGGAAAGCCAATAACACCTGTAATACCCCCGCCACACAGGAAGGCCAATAACACCTGTAATACCCCTGTCATACAGGAAAGCCAATAACACCTGTAATACCCCTGTCACACAGGAAAGCCAATAACACCTGTAATACCCCCGCCACACAGGACGGCCAATAACACCTGTAATACCCCTGTCACACAGGAAGGCCAATAACACCTGTAATAACCCCGCCACACAGGAAGGCCAATAACACCTGTAATACCCCTGTCACACAGGACGGCCAATAACACCTGTAATAACCCCGCCACACAGGAAGGCCAATAACACCTGTAATACCCCTGTCACACAGGAAAGCCAATAACACCTGTAATACCCCCGCCACACAGGAAGGCCAATAACACCTGTAATACCCCTGTCACACAGGACGGCCAATAACACCTGTAATACCCCTGTCACACAGGAAAGCCAATAACACCTGTAATACCCCCGTCACACAGGAAGGCCAATAACACCTGCAATACCCCCGTCACACAGGAAGGCCAATAACACCTGTAACACCCCTGTCACACAGGAAGGCCAATAACACCTGTAATACCCATGTCACAAAGGAAGGCCAATAACACCTGTAATACCCACGTCACACAGGAAGGCCAATAACACCTGTATTACAGGAAGGCCAATAACACCTGTAATACCCCCGTCACACAGGAAGGCCAATAACACCTGTCACACAGGAAGGCCAATAACACCTATAATACCCCCGTCACACAGGAAGGCCAATAACACCTGTAATACCCCCGTCACACAGGAAGGCCAATAACACCTGTAATACCCCCGTCACACATGAAGGCCAATAACACCTGTAACACCCCCGTCACACAGGAAGGCCAATAACACCTGTAATACAGGAAGGCCAATAACACCTGTAATACCCCTGTCACACAGGAAGGCCAATAACACCTGTAATACCCCCGTCACACAGGAAGGCCAATAACACCTGTAATACCCCGTCACACATGAAGGCCAATAACACCTGTAACACCCCCGTCACACAGGAAGGCCAATAACACCTGTCACACAGGAAGGCCAATAACACCTGCAACACCCCCGTCACACAGGAAGGCCAATAACACCTGTATTACAGGAAGGCCAATAACACCTGTATTACAGGAAGGCCAATAACACCTGTATTACAGGAAGGCCAATAACACCTGTATTACAGGAAGGCCAATAACACCTGTCACACAGGAAGGCCAATAACACCTGTAATACCCCCGTCACACAGGAAGGCCAATAACACCTGTAATACAGGAAGGCCAATAACACCTGTAATACCCCTGTCACACAGGAAGGCCAATAACACCTGTAATACAGGAAGGCCAATAACACCTGTATTACAGGAAGGCCAATAACACCTGTATTATAGGAAGGCCAATAACACCTGTCACACAGGAAGGCCAATAACACCTGTCACACAGGAAGGCCAATAACACCTGTAATACCCCCGTCACACAGGAAGGCCAATAACACCTGTAATACAGGAAGGCCAATAACACCTGTAATACCCCTGTCACACAGGAAGGCCAATAACACCTGTAATACAGGAAGGCCAATAACACCTGTCACACAGAAAGGCCAATAACACCTGTAATACTCCTGTCACACAGGAAGGCCAATAACACCTGTAATACCCCCGTCACACAGGAAGGCAAATCCCTGTGTGAAGAAGTTCTACCCAGTAAGTTGCCGATAAATACGGGTCCTTGATGAAATTCCCGGTACTTTGACCCTTTCACACAGATGAAATACCCACCTTTTATCTGCAAATTACCGGGTGGAAATTCTTGACCCGGTAAATTGCTCGTCTGTGTGACAGGGGGGTCAGACAGAGACTGTCAAATCTACCCGGCACTGACACGCCGGGTAACAGCCGGGTAATTCCAACATTTCTGTCTGAAAAGGGTATCACGTGTTTTCCTATGGTAAATAAATCTCCGGCACAGGAGTTCTGATAACGGGATGTAGTTGGGATCCCAGGCACTCGGAATGCCGACAGCTGTCAGAATACGGACGCTAGAATCCTGAATTTAAGTATAGCAGGGATCTTAGGGTTAGGCTTCAGGGGTGAAGGTTAGGGTTAGGCTGCAGTGGGGGCAGGGGGGGGGGGTAGGGTTAGGCTGCGGGAGGGGGAGGTTAGGGTTAGGCTGCGGGAGGGGAGGTTAGGGTTAGGCTGCGGGAGGGGAGGTTAGGGTTAGGCTGCAATGAAGGGGAGGTTAGGGTTAGTCTGCAATGGAGGGAGGGGGTTAGGATTAGGCTGCAATGCAGGTATGGATTAGTCTGCAGTGGGGAGGTTAGGGTTAGACAGCGGGGAGGGGAGGTTAGGGTTAGGCTGCGGGAGGGGAGCTTAGGGTTAGGCTGCAATGAAGGGGAGGTTAGGGTTAGTCTGCAATGGAGGGAGGGGGTTAGAATTAGGCTGCAATGCAGGTATGGATTAGTCTGCAGTGGGGAGGTTAGGGTTAGACAGCGGGGAGGGGAGGTTAGGGTTAGGCTGCGGGAGGGGAGCTTAGGGTTAGGCTGCAATGAAGGGGAGGTTAGGGTTAGTCTGCAATGGAGGGAGGGGGTTAGGATTAGGCTGCAATGCAGGTATGGATTAGTCTGCAGTGGGGAGGTAAGGGTTAGACAGCGGGGTGGGACAGTCAGGGTTAGGCTGCGGGGAGGGACAGTCGGGGTTAGGCTGCAATGGAGTGGAGGGTTAGGCTGTGGGGAGGGTTAGGGTTAGTCTGCAATGGAGGGGAGGTTTGGGTTAGGCTGCAGAGAGGTCAGGGTTAGTCTGCAGAGGGAGGGTTAGGTTGCAATGGAGGGGAGGGTTAGACTTCGGAGAGGGGTACAATTAGGCTGCTTTAAGGGGAGGTTGGGGTTAGGCTGCAGGGAGGGGAGGGTTAGGCTGCTGGGAGGGGAGGTTGGGGTTAGGCTGCAGGGAGGGGAGGTTAGGGTTAGGCTGCAGGGAGGGGAGGTTAGGGTTAGGCTGCAGAGAGGAGAGGGTTAGGCTGCAGGGAGGGGAGGTTAGGGTTAGGCTGCAGGGATGGGAGGGTTAGGCTGCTGGGAGGGGAGGTTGGGGTTAGGCTGCAGGGAGGGGAGGGTTAGGGTTAGGCTGCAGGGAGGGGAGGGTTAGGCTGCAGGGAGGGGAGGGTTAGGCTGCAGGGAGGGGAGGGTTAGGCTGCAGGGAGGGGAGGTTAGGGTTAGGCTGCAGGGAGGAGAGGGTTAGGCTGCAGGGAGGAGAGGGTTAGGGTTAGGCTGCAGGGAGGGGAGGTTAGGCTGCAGGGAGGGAAGGTTGGGGTTAGGCTGCAGGGAGGGAAGGTTGGGGTTAGGCTGCAGGGAGGGGAGGTTGGGGTTAGGCTGCAGGGAGGGGAGGGTTAGGGTTAGGCTGCAGGGAGGGGAGGTTAGGGTTAGGCTGCAGGGAGGGAAGGTTAGGGTTAGGCTGCAGGGAGGGAAGGTTAGGGTTAGGCTGCAGGGAGGGGAGGTTGGGGTTAGGCTGCAGGGAGGGGAGGGTTAGGGTTAGGCTGCAGGGAGGGGAGGGTTAGGGTTAGGGGGGGAAGTTAGGTTTAGGCTGCAGGTAGGGACAATTAGGGTTAGGCTGCGGGGAATAATAGGATTTTTGTACCTACCGGTAAATCCTTTTCTCGTAGTCCGTAGAGGATGCTGGGGTCCACATTAGTACCATGGAGTATAGACGGATCCACCAGGAGCCATTGGTACTTTAAGAGTTTGAGAGTGTGGGCTGGCTCCTCCCTCTATGCCCCTCCTACCAGACTCCGTCTAGAAACTGTGCCCAAGGAGACGGACATCTTCGAGAGAAGGATTATACACAGATAGTGGAGAGATTCACACCAGCTCACACATAATCTTAGCTTGAAAACTCAGCAACCGCTGAAACATTACTTACCAAGTAACAATGCAGTACTTAAAAACAAAGTTGTACTGAACCAGATAACAATTGCAGGAGAACGGAGCGCTGGGCGGGCACCCAGCATCCTCTACAGACTACGAGAAAAGGATTTACCAGTAGGTAATTAAAATCCTATTTTCTCTTACATCCTAGAGGATGCTGGGGTCCACATTAGTACCATGGGGATGTACTAAAGCTCCCAGAACGGGAGGGAGAGCGCGGAGGCTCCTGCAGAACTGATTGACTGAACTTCAGATCAGAGGCCAAAGTATGGAACTTGTAGAACCTTGCAAACGTGTTCCACCCAGACCAAGTTGCAGCTCAGCAAAGTTGTAACGTCAAGACACCCTGGGCAGCCACCCAGGAAGACCCCACCTTACGAGTAGAGTGGGCCTTGACAGACATGGGACATGGCAAGCCTGCTGTAGAATACACATGCTGGATAGTGAACCTGATCCAGCGAGATATAGTCTGCTTAGAAGCAGGACACCCAATTTTCTTGGCATCATACAGGACAAACAGAGTCCGATTTCCTGTGACGAGCAGTCCTGTTCACATAGATTTTCAGAGCCCTTACAACATCCAAGGACTTTGATGAAAATGAGGAGTCAGTAGCCACTGGCACCACAATAGGTTGGTTGATATGAAATGCTGACACAACCTTCGGAAGAAACTGCTGACGTGTCCGTAGCTCAGCTCTATCTTCGTGGTAGATCAAGTATGGACAAAGCCCCCAACTCAGACACACGTCTAGCAGAAGCTAAAGCCAACAACGTGAAAACCTTCCACGTAAGAAATTTAACCTCAACCTCCTGTAGAGGCTCGAACCAGTCCGATTGGAGGAACTGCAACACCACATTAAAGTCCCAAGGCGCCGTAGGCGATACAAAGGAAGGTTGGATGTGCAGAACTCCCTTCAAAAAGTCTGAACCTCAGGGAGGGCAGCCAATTGTTTTGGAAGAAAATGGATAGGGCCGAAATTTGGACCTTCACAGATCCCAACCTCAGGCCCATATCCACATCAGCTTGTAGGAAGAGGATAAACCGTCCCAGTTGAAACTCCACCACAGGAAATTTCTTGGACTCACACCAAGATACATATTTTTTCAGAATTCAATGGTAATGTTTAGACGTTACTAAGCCCTTCTTGGCCAGTCTGGAGCAATGAGGATCGCCTGAACCCTTGTTCTCCTTATGAGCTTTAGAACTCTTGGGATGGGCGGAAGTGGAGGAAACACATACACCGACTGAAACACCCATGGAGTCACTAGGGCATCCACCACCACTGCTTGCGGGTCCCTCGACCTGGAACAATATCGATGAAGTTTCTTGTCGAGATGAGAGGCCATCATGTCACTCTGGAGTACGCCCCAAAGACCTGTTACCTTTTATACACCTCCGGATGGAGACCCCACTCTCCTGGATGGAGAGTTTGTCTGCTGAGGAAGTCCGCTTCCCAGTTGTCTACTCCCGGAATGAAGATTGCTGACAGCGCCAACGCGTGTTTTTCTGCCCAGAGGATGATTCTTGCCACCTCTGACATTGTAGCTCTGCTCTTCGTTCCGCCCTGTTGGTTTATGTAAGCCACCATTGTCCAACTGCACCTGAATGGCCCGATTTCTCAGAAGATGGGCCACTTGGAGAAGACAGTTGTAGATGGCTCTTAATTCCAGAATGTTTATCGGCAGGCCAGCTTCTAGACTTGACCACCTACCTTGGAAGGTTTCCCCTTGAGTGACTGTGCCCCAGCCCCGAAGACTTGCATCCCTGGTTAGAAGGATCCAGTCCTGAATCCCGAACCTGCGGCCCTCCAGAAGGTGAGGTAATTGCAGCCACCAGAGAAGTGAGATCCTGGCCTTTGCGACAGACGTATTCTCTGGTGCATGTGTGGATAGGATCCCAACCACTTGTCCAGCAGATCCAGTTGGATGGACCAAGCGTGAAACCTCCAGTACTGCAGAGCCTCATAAGAGGCCACCATCTTCCCCAGAAGGCGAATGCACTGATGAACTGACATCCGGGCTGGCTTTAGGACATCCCGGACCATCGTTTGAATCACCGCTTTTTCCTCTGGGAGAAACACCCTCTGCACCTCCGTGTCGAGGATCATTCTTAGAAAGGACACCTCCTGGTTGGTTCCAATTGTGATTTTGGAAGATTCAGGATCCAACCATGTTCCCTGAGAAGCTGGGTCATGAGTGTTATGGACCGTAACAGCTTCTCCTTGGATGATGCCTTCATCAGCAGATCGTCCAGATACAGAATTATGTTCACCCCCTGTCTGCGGAGGAGAATCATCATTTCCACCATCACCTTGGTGAATACCCTCGGTGCTGTGGAGAGCAAGAATGGGAGGGCCTGGAACTGAAAGTGACAGTCCAACAATGCAATATCGAAGATAAGCTTGATGTGGCAGCCAAATTGGAATGTGGAGGTACGCATCCTTGATATCCAGGGATACTAGGAATTCCCCCTCCTCCAGACCTGATATCACTGCCCTTAGAGACTCCATTTTGAACTTAAACTCCCTCAGAAAGGGGTTTAGTGATTTTAAGGTCAGAATGGGTCTGACCGAACCATCCGGTTTCGGTACCACAAAATGGTTTGAATAGCAACCTTTGTTTTGCATATGAGGAGGTACTGGTACAATAACTTGAGCCTCCACCAACTTCTGGATGGCTTCTTGCAGGACAGTCCTGTCTGCCAGCAGAGCTGGCAAGCCTGATCTGAAAAATCGGTGAGGAAGGAGATTTTGAAATTTCAGCCTGTACCCCTGGGATACAATATCTTGCACCCAGGGATCCAGGCCTGAGGACACCCACACACGACTGAAGTGTCTGAGTCTCGCTCCCACCGGCCCCACCTCCAGGGCGTGCAGTCCACAGTCATGCGGAGGACTTTGGTGTACCTGAAGCAGGTTTCTGTTCCTGGGAACCTGCAGCCGCAGGTTTCTTGAACTTGAACCGACCTCCCCGAAAGAAGGTGTTAGACGACTTTGCCTTTCTGGGCTTGTTAGACTGAAAGGACTGTAGCATAACTGAAGAAAAGGGTTTCTTCGGAGCAGGTGTAGCTGAGGGAAGAAAAGGTGACTTACCAGCCGTAGCCGTGGAGATCCACGCATCTAACGCTTCCCCAAAGAGAGCCTGACCTGTGTAGGGTAGGGTCTCCACACTTCTCCTGGATTCCACGTCGGCAGACCACTGGCGCAACCACAGTCCACGACGAGCTGATACAGACATGGAGGAAATCACCACAGCCATGGAACCCAGGTCTTTCATGGATTCTACCAGAAATCCTGCCGAATCCTGTAGGTTACGTAAAAACAATTCAACATCACATTTCTCCATAGTATCCAAGTCCTCAAGTAACGTGCCTGACCACTTTACTATAGCTTTGTCAATCCAAGCACTGGCAATAGTGGGACATAGGACTTCCCCAGAAGCCGTGTACATGGATTTGAGCGTATTATCAATTTTACGATCAGCCGGCTCTTTCAAGGCGGTAGATCCTGGAACAGGTAAAACCACCTTTTTTGAGAGTCTGGATACTGACGCGTCAACAATAGGCAGGTTTTCCCATTTTTTCCTACCCTCTACCGGGAAAGGAAACGCTACCAAAACCCTTTTAGGTATCTGGAATTTTTATCCGGGTTTTCCCATGCCTTTTCAAATATACTGTAGCATTTAATCCCTTTGACGCAGGGAAGGTTAGCGAGGCTTTCTTATTGTCAGTGAAGTAAGCCTCCTCAAACTGCTCAGGTGTTGTATCAGCAATATTCTACACATCTCTAATAGCCTCTATAATCAACTGCACCCCTTTAGCAAGAGATGCTGCCCCCCACAACACATCCCCATCTGCAGTGTCAGAGTCGTATCCGTGTCATCCTGCATGATCTGCGCAAGAGCACGTTTATGTGAATATACAGAAGGGAGCCCTGATGTACCAGAACTGGGCCAGACTGCCATAGAGTTCTGTGAAGCCCGAGTTGCAGATTCATTTTGTGCAACCCTGTTTGAAATCTGAGAAATCATAGATTTGATAGAGGATAACCACTCAGGCTCCCTTGCTGGAATCTGTGCTAAACCAGTGCAATCCTGATTGCATGGAATGGGATCATCCTGAGAGGACATATCCTCTGCAGCATATGACACAGAGTCCCTGGACATTGCTTAATGGAGACCACAGACACCACAGACACCACACACACACACACACACACACACACACACACACACACACACACACACACACACACGGGTGGGCAGAGACAGAGATTCACCCCCAAGAATGGCAAGAGAGAGACAGAGATTGCAGCCAACCCACACACAGCGCTTTTCATATAAAAGGAGACCCCCAACCAGTGCTGACTGTGCTCCTTAATAGGTTACACAGTCTTAATGCAGCCTCCCCCCCTTCTACAACCCCCTGGTACAGTGACAGATAGCTGGAGTTGTTCTGGAGGTACTTGTTCTTCACTGACAGCGTTGTGCAGGCAGGAAAATGGCGCTGAACGCTGCTGGGTCCGCTCTGAGAAGCTCCGCCCCCAAAATGGCGCCATCTTCCCGCTCTTCCTAGGATTATACTGGCCTGAGGATTTGTGCTGGCTGAGATCCGGGGACCCCAACAGGCTTGCTGACCAGTGTAGGGTGTAGGCGCTGGCTCAGGGCGCCCCTCACAGCGCCGCACTATGTACCGCTGAGCCTCTGGAGCGCAGTTAATACTCCTACCCTTATGCCGCCATCTTCACACCGCCCCCTCCCCCTTGATAGGGGGATCGGTGACTCACTCGCCACAAATCTTCAGCTCTGTAAGGGGTCGGCGGCATGCTGCCGGGGTGAGTGATCCCGTGGCGGGGAACGATCAGTCCCCTCAGGAGCTCAGTGTCCTGTCAGTGGAGACAGTGGCTCAGACCCCGCAGGGCGGACACTGCTCCCCCCCTCAGTCCCTCGCTGCAGGGAGGCTGTTGCCAGCAGCCTCCCTGTAAAATAATAAAACTCTAAGATAAACTTTACTAGAAAAGCTCTGTAGAGCTCCCCTAGCTGTGACCGGCTACTCCGGGCACATTTTCTAAACTGAGTCTGGTAGGAGGGGCAAAGAGGGAGGAGCCAGCCCACACTCTCAAACTCTTAAAGTGCCAATGGCTCCTGGTGGACCCGTTTATGCCCCAGAATCCTCTAGGACATAAGAGAAAGAGGGTTAGGCTGCGGGGAGAGAGGGTTAGTCTGCAATGGAGGGGAGGTTAGAGTTAGGCTGCGGGGAAAAAATAAGAATTTACTTACCGATAATTCTATTTCTCATAGTCCGTAGTGGATGCTGGGAACTCCGTAAGGACCATGGGGAATAGCGGCTCCGCAGGAGACTGGGCACATCTAAAGAAAGCTTTAGGACTAGCTGGTGTGCACTGGCTCCTCCCCCTATGACCCTCCTCCAAGCCTCAGTTAGGATACTGTGCCCGGACGAGCGTACATAATAAGGAAGGATATTGAATCCCGGGTAAGACTCATACCAGCCACACCAATCACACCGTACAACTTGTGATCTGAACCGAGTTAACAGTATGATAACAACGAAGGAGCCTCTGAAAAGATGGCTCACAACAACAATAACCCGATTTAGTTAACAATAACTATGTACAAGTATTGCAGACAATCCGCACTTGGGATGGGCGCCCAGCATCCACTACGGACTACGAGAAATAGAATTATTGGTAAGTAAATTCTTATTTTCTCTGACGTCCTAGTGGATGCTGGGGACTCCGTAAGGACCATGGGGATTATACCAAAGCTCCCAAACGGGCGGGAGAGTGCGGATGACTCTGCAGCACCAAATGAGAGAACTCCAGGTCCTCCTCAGCCAGGGTATCAAATTTGTAGAATTTTACAAACGTATTTGCTCCTGACCAAGTAGCTGCTCGGCAAAGTTGTAAAGCAGAGACCCCTCGGGCAGCCGCCCAAGATGAGCCCACCTTCCTTGTGGAGTGGGCATTTACAGATTTTTGGCTGTGGCAGGCCTGCCACAGAATGTGCAAGCTGAATTGTACTACAAATCCAACGAGCAATAGTCTGCTTAGAAGCAGGAGCACCCAGCTTGTTGGGTGCATACAGGATAAACAGCGATTCAGATTTCCTGACTCCAGCCGTCCTGGAAACATATATTTTCAGGGCCCTGACAACGTCTAGCAACTTGGAGTCCTCCAAGTCCCTAGTAGCCGCAGGCACCACAATAGGTTGGTTCAGGTGAAACGCTGAAACCACCTTAGGGAGAAACTGAGGACGAGTCCTCAATTCCGCCCTGTCCGAATGGAAAATCAGATAACGGCTTTTACAGGATAAAGCCGCCAATTCTGACACGCGCCTGGCCCAGGCCAGGGCCAACAGCATGACCACTTTCCATGTGAGATATTTTAACTCCACAGATTTAAGTGGTTCAAACCAATGTGACTTTTGGAACCCAAAAACTACATTGAGATCCCAAGGTGCCACTGGAGGCACAAAAGGAGGCTGTATATACAGTACCCCTTTTACAAACGTCTGAACTTCAGGGACTGAAGCTAGTTCTTTTTGGAAGAAAATTGACAGGGCCGAAATTTGAACCTTAATGGACCCCAATTTCAGGCCCATAGACACTCCTGTTTGCAGGAAATGTAGGAATCGACCCAGTTGAAATTCCTCCGTCAGGCCTTACTGGCCTCGCACCACGCAACATATTTTCGCCAAATGCGGTGATAATGTTTTGCGGTTACATCCTTCCTGGCTTTGATCAGGATAGGGATGACTTCATCCGGAATGCCTTTTTCCTTCAGGATCCGGCGTTCAACCGCCATGCCGTCAAACGCAGCCGCGGTAAGTCTTGGAACAGACAGGGTCCTTGCTGGAGCAGGTCCCTTCTTAGAGGTAGAGGCCACGGATCCTCTGTGAGCATCTCTTGAAGTTCCGGTTACCAAGTCCTTCTTGGCCAATCCGGAGCCACGAATATAGTGCTTACTCCTCTCCATCTTATAATTCTCAGTACCTTGGGTATGAGAGGCAGAGGATGGAACACATACACTGACTGGTACACCCACGGTGTTACCAGAGCGTCTACAGCTATTGCCTGAGGGTCCCTTGACCTGGCGCAATACCTGTCGAGTTTTTCCCAACGGTTTATAATCATGTGGAAGACTTCTGGGTGAAGTCCCCACTCTCCCGGGTGGAGGTCGTGCTGAGGAAGTCTGCTTCCCAGTTGTCCACTCCCGGAATGAATACTGCTGACAGTGCTATCACATGATTTTCCGCCCAGCGAAAAATCCTTGCAGCTTCTGCCATTGCCCTCCTGCTTCTTGTGCCACCCTGTCTGTTTACGTGGGTGACTGCCGTGATGTTGTCCGACTGGATCAACACCGGCTGACCTTGAAGCAGAGGTCTTGCTAAGCTTAGAGCATTGTAAATGTCCCTTAGCTTCAGGATATTTATGTGAAGTGATGTCTCCAGGCTTGACCATAAGCCCTGGAAATTCCTTCCCTGTGTGACTGCTCCCCAGCCTCGCAGGCTGGCATCCGTGGTCACCAGGACCCAGTCCTGAATGCCGAATCTGCGGCCCTCTAGAAGATGAGCACTCTGCAACCACCACAGGAGGGACACCCTTGTCCTTGGTGACAGGGTTATCCGCTGATGCATCTGAAGATGCGACCCGGACCATTTGTCCAGCAGGTCCCACTGGAAAGTTCTTGCGTGGAATCTGCCGAATGGGATTGCTTCGTAGGAAGCCACCATTTTTCCCAGAACCCTTGTGCATTGATGCACTGAGACTTGGCTCGGTTTTAGGAGGTTCCTGACTAGCTCGGATAACTCCCTGGATTTCTCCTCCGGGAGAAACACCTTTTTCTGGACTGTGTCCAGGATCATCCCTAGGAACAGAAGACGAGTCATCGGAACCAGCTGCGATTTTGGAATATTGAGAATCCAACCGTGCTGCCGCAACACTACCTGAGATAGTGTTACACCGACCTCCAACTGTTCTCTGGATCTTACCCTTATCAGGAGATCGTCCAAGTAAGGGATAACTAAAACTCCCTTCCTTCGAAGGAGTATCATCATTTCGGCCATTACCTTGGTAAAGACCCGGGGTGCCGTGGACCATCCAAACGGCAGCGTCTGAAACGGATAGTGACAGTTCTGTACCACAAACCTGAGGTACCCCTGGTGAGAAGGGTAAATTGGGACATGAAGGTAAGCATCCTTGATGTCCCGAGACACCATGTAGTCCCCTTCTTCCAGGTTCGCAATCACTGCTCTGAGTGACTCCATCTTGAATTTGAACTTCTGTATGTAAGTGTTCAAAGATTTTAGATTTAAAATCGGTCTCACCGAGCCGTCCGGCTTCGGTACCACAACAGTGTGGAATAATACCCCTTTCCCTGTTGCAGGAGGGGTACCTTGATTATCACCTGCTGGGAATACAGCTTGTGAATGGCTTCCAAAACTGCCTCCCTGTCGGAGGGAGACGTCGGTAAAGCCGACTTTAGGAAACGGCGAGGGGGGAGACGTCTCGAATTCCAATTTGTACCCCTGAGATACCACCTGAAGGATCCAGGGGTCTACTTGCGAGTGAGCCCACTGCGCGCTGAAATTCTTGAGACGGGCCCCCACCGTGCGTGAGTCCGCTTGTAAAGCCCCAGCGTCATGCTGAGGGCTTGGCAGAGGCGGGAGAGGGCTTCTGTTCCTGGGAACTGGCTGATTTCTGCAGCCTTTTTCCTCTTTCTCTGTCACGGGGCAGAAATGAGGAACCTTTTGCCCGCTTGCCCTTATGGGAATGAAAGGACTGCGCCTGATAATACGGCGTCTTCTTATGTTGAGAGGCGACCTGGGGTAAAAACGTGGATTTCCCAGCTGTTGCCGTGGCCACCAGGTCTGAAAGACCGACCCCAAATAACTCCTCCCCTTTATAAGGCAATACTTCCATATGCCGTTTGGAATCCGCATCACCTGACCACTGTCGTGTCCATAACCCTCTTCTGGCAGAAATGGACAACGCACTTACTCTTGATGCCAGTCGGCAAATATTCCGCTGTGCATCACGCATATATAGAAATGCATCTTTTAAATGCTCTATAGGCAATAATATACTGTCCCTATCTAGGGTATCAATATTCTCAGTCAGGGAATCCGACCACGCCAACCCAGCACTGCACATCCAGGCTGAGGCGATTGCTGGTCGCAGTATAACACCAGTATGTGTGTAAATACATTTTAGGATACCCTCCTGCTTTCTATCAGCAGGATCCTTAAGGGCGGCCATCTCAGGAGAGGGTAGAGCCCTTGTTTTTACAAGCGTGTGAGCGCTTTATCCACCCTAGGGGGTGTTTCCCAACGCACCCTAACCTCTGGCGGGAAAGGATAGAATGCCAATAGCATTTTAGAAATTATCAGTTTTTATCGGGGGAAACCCACGCATCATCACACACCTCATTTAATTTCTCAGATTCAGGAAAACTACAGGTAGTTTTTCCTCACCGAACATAATACCCCTTTTGGTGGTACTCGTATTATCAGAAATGTGTAAAACATTTTTCATTGCCTCAATCATGTAACGTGTGGCCCTACTGGAAGTCACATTTGTCTCTTCACCGTCGACACTGGAGTCAGTATCCGTGTCGGCGTCTGTATCTGCCATCTGAGGTAACGGGCGCTTTAGAGCCCCTGACGGCCTATGAGACGTCTGGACAGGCACAAGCTGAGTAGCCGGCTGTCTCATGTCAACCACTATCTTTTGTAAAGAGCTGACACTGTTAATTCCTTCCAACAGTTCACCCACTCAGGTGTCGACCCCCTAGGGGGTGACATCACTATTACAGGCAATTTGCTCCGCCTCCACATCATTTTCCTCCTCATACATGTCGACACAAACGTACCGACACACAGCACACACACAGGGAATGCTCTGATAGAGGACAGGACCCCACGAGCCCTTTGGGGAGACAGAGGGAGAGTTTGCCAGCACACACCAGAGCGCTATATATATACAGGGATAACCTTATATAAGTGTTTTTCCCCTTATAGCTGCTGTATCTTTAATACTGCGCGTAATTAGTGCCCCCCTCTCTTTTTTAACCCTTTCTGTAGTGAAGTGACTGCAGGGGAGAGCCAGGGAGCTTCCCTCCAACGGAGCTGTGAGGGAAAATGGCGCCAGTGTGCTGAGGAGATAGGCTCCGCCCCTTTTTCGGACTTTTCTCCTGCTTTTTTATGGATTCTGGCAGGGGTTAAAATTCATCCATATAGCCCTGGGGGCTATATGTGATGTATTTTCGCCAGCCAAGGTGTTTTTATTGCTGCTCAGGGCGCCCCCCCCTAGCGCCCTGCACCCTCAGTGACCGAAGTGTGAAGTGTGCTGAGGAGCAATGGCGCACAGCTGCGGTGCTGTGCGCTACCTTGGTGAAGACAGGACGTCTTCTGCCGCCGATTTTCCGGACCTCTTCTTGCTTCTGGCTCTGTAAGGGGGCCGGCGGCGTGGCTCTGGGACCGGACTCCATGGCTGGGCCTGTGTTCGATCCCTCTGGAGCTAATGGTGTCCAGTAGCCTAAGAAGCCCAATCCACTCTGCACGCAGGTGAGTTCGCTTCTTCTCCCCTTAGTCCCTCGATGCAGTGAGCCTGTTGCCAGCAGGTCTCACTGAAAATAAAAAACCTAAAACTAAACTTTTCACTAAGCAGCTCAGGAGAGCCACCTAGTGTGCACCCTTCTCGTTCGGGCACAAAAATCTAACTAAGGCTTGGAGGAGGGTCATAGGGGGAGGAGCCAGTGCACACCAGGTAGTCCTAAAGCTTTACTTTTGTGCCCAGTCTCCTGCGGAGCCGCTATTCCCCATGGTCCTTACGGAGTCCCCAGCATCCACTAGGACGTCAGAGAAAAAGGGTTAGGCTGCGGGGAGGGGAGGTGGTTCCGGAATGAATGGTCGACCATGTTCTGGTCGACAGTCATTAGGTCGACCACTATTGGGTCGACATTGACATGGTCGACATGGACACATGGTCGACACATGAAAAGGTCGACATGAGTTTAACTTTTTTTGGTGCCTTTTTTTGCGTAAAATGACTGGGAACCCCAATTAGTGCACCACGTCCCCTCGCATGGCTCGCTTCGCTCGGCACAGATTACCGTTCCAATCGTAGTCCACGTAGATCATAATGTATGGAAAAGTTCCCCAAAAGAAAAAAGAAAAAAGTTAAAAAACTCATGTCGACCTTTTCATGTGTCAACCATTCTCATGTGTCGACCATGTGTCCATGTCGATCATGTCAATGTCGACCTAATGACTGTCGACCATAACATGGTCGACCATCTGAACGGATACCGGGGAGGTTAGGGTTAGTCTGCAATGGAGGGGAAGTTAGGTCTAGGCTGTGGGGAGGGACGGATAGGGTTAGGCTGCAATGGAGGGGAGGTTAGAGTTAGGCTGCAGGGAACAGAGGGTTAGGCTGCGGGGAGGGGAGGTTAGGGTTAGGCTGCAATAGAGGGGAGGGGTAGGCTGCAGGGAGGGGAGGTTAGGATTAGGCTGCAATGGAGGGGAGGGTTAGGCTGCAGGGAGGGGAGGTTAGGATTAGGCTGCAATGGAGGGGAGGGTTAGGCTGCGGGGAGGGGATGGTTAGGGTTAGTCTGCAATAGAGGGGAGGGGTAGGCTGGTGGGAGGGGAGGTTAGGATTAGGCTGCAATGGAGGGGATGGGTAGGCTGGTGAGAGGGGAGGTTAGGATTAGGCTGCAATGGAGGGGAGGGGTGGGCTGGTGGGAGGGGAGGTTAGGATTAGGCTGCAATGGAGGGGAGGGGTAGGCTGGTGGGAGGGGAGGTTAGGATTAGGCTGCAATGGAGGGGAGGGTTAGGCTGCGGGGAGGGGATGGTTAGGGTTAGTCTGCAATAGAGGGGAGGGGTAGGCTGGTGGGAGGGGAGGTTAGGATTAGGCTGCAATGGAGGGGAGGGGTAGGATGCGGGGAGGGGATGGTTAGGGTTAGTATGCAATGGAGGGGAGGGGTAGGCTGGTGGGAGGGGAGGTTAGGATTAGGCTGCGGGGAGGGGAGGGTTAGGGTCAGTCTGCAATGGACGGGAATTTAGGGTTAGGCTGCGGGGTGGGCCGGTTAGGGTTAGGCTGCAATGGAGGGGAGATTAGAGTTAGGCTGTGGGGAATAGAGGCTTAGGCTGCGGGGAGGGTTAGGGTTAGTCTGCAATGGAGGGGAGGGTTAGGGTTAGTAATATTTTCTATTACCATATAGTGCACAGGTTTTCTTACTAAGAGCCCTTAGGGTGCATGGGAAAAACCCTTCTGAGATGTTCCTGACGGCAGTACTGTGTAGGGCTACCACGTGCAGGGATTACTGCAGACACCCTTCTTGGTACACACACACACACACACACACACACACACACACACACACACACACACACACACACATCAACAATCCAGCCAACCTAATCCACATCTCCCCTGTATCTTCCTTCCCCTTCTTCAGCCAACCTAATCCACATCTCCCCTGTATCTTCCTTCCCCTTCTCCAGCCAACCTAATCCACATCTCCCCTGTATCTTCCTTCCCCTTCTCCAGCCAACCTAATCCACATCTCCCCTGTATTTTCCTTCCCCTTCTCCAGCCAACCTAATCCACATCTCCCCTGTATCTTCCTTCCCCTTCTCCAGCCAACCTAATCCACATCACCCCTGTATCTTCCTTCCCCTTCTCCAGCCAACCTAATCCACATCTCCCCTGTATCTTCCTTCCCCTTCTCCAGCCAACCTAATCCACATCTCCCCTGTATCTTCCTTCCCCTTCTCCAGCCAACCTAATCCACATCACCCCTGTATCTTCCTTCCCCTTCTCCAGCCAACCTAATCCACATCTCCCCTGTATCTTCCTTCCCCTTCTCCAGCCAACCTAATCCACATCTCCCCTGTATCTTCCTTCCCCTTCTCCAGCCAACCTAATCCACATCTCCCCTGTATCTTCCTTCCCCTTCTCCAGCCAACCTAATCCACATCTCCCCTGTATCTTCCTTCCCCTTCTCCAGCCAACCTAATCCACATCTCCCCTGTATCTTCCTTCTCCTTCTCCAGCCAACCTAATCCACATCTCCCCTGTATCTTCCTTCCCCTTCTCCAGCCAACCTAATCCACATCACCCCTGTATCTTCCTTCCCCTTCTCCAGCCAACCTAATCCACATCACCCCTGTATCTTCCTTCCCCATCTCCAGCCAACCTAATCCACATCTCCCCTGTATCTTCCTTCCCCTTCTCCTGTGCACTCCGGAATGCCAGCTCAATCTGCAACAAGGTGCCCGCTATCCACGACCTCTTCATCTCCCATTCTCTGAACCTTCTTGCCATCACGAAACCTGGCTCTCTTCCTTTGACTCCTCCTCCCCTGCTGCTCTCTCCTATGGGAGCTTCGTCACTCTGACAGACTTGACAACTGCCAAGGTGGCGGAGTGGGAATCTTCCTCTCCCCAAACTGCACCTTTCGTGTAATCCCAACTGAACCCTCCCTCATTTTCTCCACCTCTGAGGTCCACTCTACCCACCTATTCTATCCCATCCATCTTCATGTGGCAGTCATCTCCGCCCCATTCCTTAATGACTTTACTGCCTAGCTTCCCCACTTACTCTCATCTTCTTGCCCTCTCTTCCTCCTTTGGCCTATCTCAATGGATCTCTACCCCCAATCACAGTCAACTCAGAAGACCTTGTCTTCACCCACCAGTGTGATCCTTCTGACTTTTCCAACTCTCCCTTCCCCCCTCTCTGACCATCATCTACTCTCTTTTACCCTCTCATCTACTCTTCTCCTCCCCATGTTCAGACTGACCATCACCAGACGCAATCCCGGGTCTCTTGACCCTGCGGTCCTATACCCCCTCGATACTCTCCATTCTCTTCTATCCACCATGGCCTGCTCCAACCAGACAGCCTCCTTCTATAACTCCACCCTCAATTCTGTTGCCTCCATCTCCTTTGTCCCCCTCCACCATTCTAAACCAAAACCCTGGCACTCCAAACTGACCCGGTTCCTGCAAAAATGCTCACGCACTGCCGAGCGCCTCTGGGAGAAACCTCGCTCTCTGGCAGACTTCCTTCATTTCAAGTTTATTTTCTCTTCCTATAGCTCTGCACGCTCCTTCACCGACAATCCTTATTCCGATCACTCATCTCTTCTCAGTCCTCCAGTCACCACTACCTCTTAGATACTTTCAACACTCTCCTCCGCCCCCCCTCCTCCCCTCCCATTCTCCCTCACGGCCACTGACTTTGCCTCCTTCTCCTCCAAAACTGAAGCAATCCGTCATTAAATCTCTTCCTGTCTCCTCTCGTCAGCCCCGCTGCCCCCACTATCCTCTCCCACCAGCCTTCCAAACTTGTGAGAATGTCGATTTGATTACCTTATTAAACACTTCTAAGAGGTTAAGAGACTTTGTACGCTATTGGAGTAAGTAGTACCGTAAGGGTACGCTCTTAGCGTAGCGGACGCTGTATCGGGAGCGAGCCGCTCGAGCGACACAAACGCTCGCGAGAATACGCTGTTGGTATCGGGCACACAATAGGTGAGCGACTACCGTAATGCTACGCTATTAGCGTAGCGGACGCTCGGGACCACGAGGAGATCACGAGCGGCGCAGACGCTCACTGGATAACAATCAGTAAAACTTGTATGTGACACACAGGAAAGATATTCTTACGCTGTAAACCTTGTATTAAAACACTGTAGCGATAGAACGCTGTTTAACCTTGTTAATATTAAAGCTGTTTAAGCGAAAGAGACGCTCCTATTACCCCTTGCAATATAATGAACACACACTACCGTTAAGGGTCCAAAGCCTTTTACTAACAAGTCTTAAGTTATTTCAAAAAGGGGAAACAATTCACAAGTCATACGCTACAAACTAACATATAAATCTAACCGAATATCTAGACAGAAATATACAATAACGTTACAATCTTAAACTAAACCGAAAGAGAGAGAGAATGTGGCAAATACAAACAAAGAGCAATGATTACAGAGAATTACTTACATACACACACTGGGAACGATCGCAGCGCAGCCTGGTACCAGACCCCAAGTTTGTCAATATGATAACCCTTTGTGGAGAGAGTCTGGTCCCTGTTCAGGCTGGCTGACCTTATATACACTGCACACAATACAGTACAATGGTCCCTATATTCTTATTGTTCATTGGACACAGGAATTCGGCTTCGCATTATAACAAAAGGTCATAGGTTGATTCATACAGGTGGGCTGTGACGATTTCCAACTGTTCAGGTGGGTGGGATACTGGGTTTCCCGCCGCATGACTAAGTAAGGGTAAATAATAGTATATGGACATAAACTTCTTATGTCCATAACTATTCGCACGAGCGATTAATCCGCTCCAAACCAACACCGGAATATTGCTAATTAAATACTCTTCCGATGGATACTAAACACCACTGTATTACTCCTGTTAGACCCTTCGTACAATACAAAGAGGGATCTCTCTGTTCAGGAACATGCTATGTTAACTAAACTTTCAGAATCTATCAAAGGGACCATGATCTACAAAATACATTATATAGTGAAAATATGTAACGATTGAGTCGCACGCTACGATCACATAAACTCTACCGTAAATACGCATACCGTGCGCCTGCGGGTGCCCGCGGCTGTGAGTATGCGCACGTACGGGAGAGCGTACGCATGCGCAGCGCGGACCTGTGTGAGGTGCAAATATGGCAGTGTGCATAGTGATATTTTTCTGACTTTGACACTTGTGACAAGGAAGTCCACTCCCTCATCTTATCCTCTCCCCATTCCAACTGCCGTCTGGACCCCTCTCCCCTCCCGCTTCCTCTCCCCCATTGCCTGCTCCACCATGCTCATCACTTCAACCTATCACTCCCTACCGGCATCTTTCCCTCCCCATTTAAACATGCTCTTGTCTCACCTATTCTCAAAAAAACCCAGCCACAACCCTTCGTCACCTGCTAGCTACTGCCCCATTTCTCTTCTGCCACCAACGTACATGAGCGGTTGGTATACAGCCGAATCACCAGCTACCGCTGAGAACTCCATCCTTGATCTTCTTCAATCTGGCTTTCGCCCCCTCTCCCCCACTGAAACTGTCCTTGTCAAAGTCACTAATGACCTGATTTTGGCCAAATGCAGTGGTCCCTTCTCTCTGTTCATCCTGCTGGACCTCTCTGCTGCCTTTGACACTGTGAATAATTTGCTCCTCCTCCTCCGCACCTTCCAGACCGTTGGCCTCTCCAGCACTGTTATTGTCTGGTTCACCTCTTACCTCACTAACCACTTCTTCTCTGTGTCGGTCTCTGGCTCCACCTCATCCCCTTCCATCCTCCCCAGTGGTGGCACACCGGGCTTTGTCCTTGGCCCCCTTCTCTCTGTACACCTCTTCCCTGTGTGCGCTCATAGGGCCTAATTCAGAGTTGATCGTAGCAGCAAATTTGTTAGCAGTTGAGCAAAACCATGTTTCACTGCAGGGGGGGCAGATGTAACATGTGCATAGAGAGTTAGATGTGGGTGGGGTGTGTTCAAACTGAAATCTAAGTTGCAGTGTAAAAATAAAGCAGCCAGTATTTACCCTGCACAGAAACAAAATAACCCACCCAAATCTAACTCTCTCTGCACATGTTACATCTGCCTCTCCTACAGTGCACATGGTTTTGCCCAACCACTAACAAATTTGCTGCTGCGATCCTTCAGCCTCCAATACCACCTCTATGCCGACGACACGCAACTATACCTCTCCTTTCCTGACCTCTCCCCCTCTGTCCTCTCTGGGTATCCAGCTGCCTCTTCACCATCTCCTCCTGGATGTCTGAGTGCTCGTTGAATCTCAACATGGACAATATGAAACTTATCTTTCCCCCACATAGGGTCTCGCCACCCCAATACACTATCATCTTCCCTGTTCCTCAACTTCGCTGCTCGGGCATCACTCTTGACTCCTCTCTCTCCTTCACCCCCCACATTCAATCTCTGGCTTCCCCCAGTGTCAGTGCACATGCTTGTGTCCTAATAGGATGCATTATGCCTGTCTCACCTCTGTATTACTGTATGTCCAGAATTTCTATAAAGTGTCTTCAGTCACTCTATAAAGATAAAGAGCCCAATTCAGACCTGGATGCTGCAGCGTTCGCGGGCTGAAGGGCGGTGAAGTGTGTATTCGCGCAGAAGCCGCATTGCACATGGGCACACACCATATCTCACTTGTGCGATTGCCTCTGCCTGATTGACAGGCAAAGGCAGCTGTGGGGCGTGTTGGGACGACATTGCGGAGGCGTTGAGGGGGGTGCGGTCAGGACAATGGAGGCGTGTCTGAACCACTTGCAGGGTGGGCTGCGATGGCTGCGTGACGTCACGCTACTGCGACCATAAACATGGGGGGTAGCCATCCACCTTTGCAGCTAGGCTAGTGCTACTCAGCAGGTGCGAAAGCATCGCCACCGCGCAATGCTTTCCCATGTCTGCGGGGGGGGGGGGCTTGCCCTGTGCCGGGCGTCCCCCCGCATGTCAGAGATTATGGTTGTAGTGCATTGTTTCGCACATCTACGATCAGGTATGAATTAGGCCCAAAGTTATTATTATATTATCACCAATATGCAGAATAATGCAGCTATAATGTCCATTGTAAAAGGACATATGCAGCAAGCTGAGGACGCCCACAGCAGGGTATACAATGGGTCATTAAGCTGGGGGTAATCCAGATACCCTCCAAAATCCTGAGCTAAGCAAAAAAGGAGCAAGATACTAGTAGCAGTGGAGGATATACATGACAGAACGCACAGCGCCGCCCTGAGGAGAGAGATCACTAAACACCCTAACACAGACGCTTATTGGCTTCTTCAGATGGCGTTTCCGTGTCAGGGTCCTAGAGGTCCCTTTGCCAATTTGAGAGGTATGCAGATCAATATGGCAGTTTCCCCCCTGCTGATCACCTCTCACCTCCTGTCTCGGCGTATGGACAGTGCACCACCAGATCACCTCTCACCTCCTGTCTCAGCGTATAGACAGTTCACCACCAGATCACCTCCTGTCTCAGTGTATGGACAGTGCACCACCAGATCACCTCTCACCTCCTGTCTCAGCGTATAGACAGTTCACCACCAGATCACCTCCTGTCTCGGCGTATGGACAGTGCACCACCAGATCACCTCTCACCTCCTGTCTCAGCGTATAGACAGTTCACCACCAGATCACCTCCTGTCTCAGTGTATGGACAGTGCACCACCAGATCACCTCTCACCTCCTGTCTCAGCGTATAAACAGTGCACCACCAGATCACCTCTCACCTCCTGTCTCAGCGTATAGACAGTTCACCACCAGATCACCTCCTGTCTCGGCGTATGGACAGTGCACCACCAGATCACCTCTCACCTCCTGTCTCAGCGTATAGACAGTTCACCACCAGATCACCTCCTGTCTCAGTGTATGGACAGTGCACCACCAGATCACCTCTCACCTCCTGTCTCAGCGTATAGACAGTTCACCACCAGATCACCTCCTGTCTCGGCGTATGGACAGTGCACCACCAGATCACCTCTCACCTCCTGTCTCAGCATATAGACAGTTCACCACCAGATCACCTCCTGTCTCAGCGTATGGACAGTGCACCACCAGATCACCTCTCACCTCCTGTCTCAGCGTATAAACAGTGCACCACCAGATCACCTCTCACCTCCTGTCTCAGCATATGGACAGTGCACCACCAGATCACCTCTCACCTCCTGTCTCAGCGTATGGACAGTGCACCACCAGTTCACCTCTCACCTCCTGTCTCAGCGTATGGACAGTGCACCACCAGTTCACCTCTCACCTCCTGTCTCAGCATATGGACAGTGCACCACCAGATCACCTCTCACCTCCTGTCTCAGCATATGGACAGTGCACCACCAGATCACCTCTCACCTCCTGTCTCAGCATATGGACAGTGCACCACCAGATCACCTCTTACCTCCTGTCTCAGCGTATAAACAGTGCACCACCAGATCACCTCTGACCTCCTGTCTCAGCGTATAGACAGTGCACCACCAGATCACCTCCTGTCTCAGCGTATGGACAGTGCACCACCAGATCACCTCTCACCTCCTGTCTCAGCATATGGACAGTGCACCAGATCACCTCTCACCTCCTGTCTCAGCGTATAGACAGTGCACCACCAGATCACCTCTCACCTCCTGTCTCAGCGTATAGACAGTGTACCAGATCACGGAATATGCTGCTTTACTGTATACATCCCTCGGAATCGTCCCACGTTGGATGGGACAGCACCACTTTTCAGGTACAGTATTCGTCCACAGTGTCCGTGCACAGAGAGAAATCAGGGAGGGGGGGGGGGGAACCCTCATACCACTACTCTGCATAGCATGCCCACAGAGTGATATAAGTGGGGATGCACAAAGAGTCCCTGATCTGAAACACCACGGCCAAGATTCACAGATTTATCAAGACTTGAAGAGTGATCAATAGCACTGTGATAAAGTATCAGCCAACCAGCTCCTAACTGCCATGTTACAGGCTGTGTTTGAAATATGACAGTTAGGAGCTGATTGATTGGTACGTTATCACTAAGGCTGGATAAATCAGGACCATGTATATCTTGGGAGATATATAATGTAACACGGGTACTGTAAATAAGGACTCTCAGGTAGGTTTTCCGGTTACGGGCATCAGACGCTGTAGAACAGCATACTCAGGCTTGGGCCTGATCACACAGGTACATAGATATAAATGAAACAAACATAAAAGGTCCTAGCACTTCCCGTGCTCACAAGTCATTCTGCTGCAGTGGCTTGCAGCCACACATGCCATGCTCTCCTGGCACGGCCAATGTCCACACTCCCTGGCACTATAAACTGAGCCCTGCTCACTGGCCTCTAACAGGCATCAGCTCAACGCACTGTAGGTGTTTGGGAGTTTTAACCTCCCTCTCCTGCACCAGACTTCCTGCTGTCTCCGCGTGAGCTGGAAAATCTAGACCTCTGTTTATCCAGTTACATCCGTGCAATTCAGAAAGCCTGGAATTGTAAACTTCACTACAGGTGCAGACTGTGTAGGCCTTGTTTTCTCACACACACACACACACACACACACACACACACACACACACACACACACACACACACACACACACACACACACACACACACACACACACACACACACACACACACACACACACACACAATGATTCCAGGAACGTCTGTCTGATCCTGTATGTGCATTGTATAGAATGTCTGTCTGATCCTGTATGTACATTGTATAGAACGTCTGTCTGATCCTGTATGTACATTGTATAGAACGTCTGTCTGATCCTGTATGTGCATTGCATAGAACGTCTGTCTGATCCTGTATGTACATTGTATGGAACGTCTGTCTGATCCTGTATGTACATTGTATGGAACGTCTCTCTGATCCTGTATGTACATTGTATAGAACGTCTGTCTGATCCTGTATGTACATTGTATGGAACGTCTCTCTGATCCTGTATGTACATTGTATAGAACGTCTGTCTGATCCTGTATGTACATTGTATGGAACGTCTGTCTGATCCTGTATGTACATTGTATAGAACGTCTGTCTGATCCTGTATGTACATTGTATAGAACGTCTGTGTGATCCTGTATGTACATTGTATAGAACGTCTGTGTGATCCTGTATGTACATTGTATAAAACGTCTGTCTGATGCGGTATGTGCATTGTATGGAACGTCTCTCTGATCCTGTATGTACATTGTATAGAACGTCTGTCTGATCCTGTATGTACATTGTATGGAACGTCTCTCTGATCCTGTATGTGCATTGTATAGAACGTCTGTCTGATCCTGTATGTGCATTGCATAGAACGTCTGTCTGATCCTGTATGTACATTGTATGGAACGTCTCTCTGATCCTGTATGTACATTGTATAGAACGTCTGTCTGATCCTGTATGTACAATGTATAGAACGTCTGTGTGATCCTGTATGTGCATTGCATAGAACGTCTGTCTGATACTGTGTATCTATTGTACATTGTATAGAACATCTGTCTGATCCGGTATGTGCATTGCATAGAACATCTGTCTGATCCGGTATGTGCATTGCATAGAACGTCTGTCTGATCCTGTATGTACATTGTATGGAACGTCTGTCTGATGCGGTATGTACATTGTATAGAATGTATGTCTGATCCTGTATGTACATTGTATAGAACGTATGTCTGATCCTGTATGTACATTGTATAGAACGTCTGTCTGATCCTGTATGTGCATTGTATAGAACGTCTGTCTGATCCTGTATGTACATTGTATAGAACGTCTGTCTGATACTGTGTATCTATTGTACATTGTATAGAACATCTGTCTGATCCGGTATGTGCATTGCATAGAACGTCTGTCATGCTCTCCTGGCACGGCCAATGTCCACACTCCCTGGCACTATAAACTGAGCCCTGCTCACTGGCCTCTAACAGGCATCAGCTCAACGCACTGTAGGTGTTTGGGAGTTTTAACCTCCCTCTCCTGCACCAGACTTCCTGCTGTCTCCGCGTGAGCTGGAAAATCTAGACCTCTGTTTATCCAGTTACATCCGTGCAATTCAGAAAGCCTGGAATTGTAAACTTCACTACAGGTGCAGACTGTGTAGGCCTTGTTTTCTCACACACACACACACACACACACACACACACACACACACACACACACACACACACACACACAATGATTCCAGGAACGTCTGTCTGATCCTGTATGTGCATTGTATAGAATGTCTGTCTGATCCTGTATGTACATTGTATAGAACGTCTGTCTGATCCTGTATGTACATTGTATAGAACGTCTGTCTGATCCTGTATGTACATTGCATGGAACGTCTGTCTGATCCTGTATGTACATTGCATGGAACGTCTGTCTGATCCTGTATGTGCATTGTATAGAACGTCTGTCTGATCCTGTATGTGCATTGCATAGAACGTCTGTCTGATCCTGTATGTACATTGTATGGAACGTCTGTCTGATCCTGTATGTACATTGTATGGAACGTCTCTCTGATCCTGTATGTACATTGTATAGAACGTCTGTCTGATCCTGTATGTACATTGTATGGAACGTCTCTCTGATCCTGTATGTACATTGTATAGAACGTCTGTCTGATCCTGTATGTACATTGTATGGAACGTCTGTCTGATCCTGTATGTACATTGTATAGAACGTCTGTCTGATCCTGTATGTACATTGTATAGAACGTCTGTGTGATCCTGTATGTACATTGTATAGAACGTCTGTGTGATCCTGTATGTACATTGTATAAAACGTCTGTCTGATGCGGTATGTGCATTGTATGGAACGTCTCTCTGATCCTGTATGTACATTGTATAGAACGTCTGTCTGATCCTGTATGTACATTGTATGGAACGTCTCTCTGATCCTGTATGTGCATTGTATAGAACGTCTGTCTGATCCTGTATGTGCATTGCATAGAACGTCTGTCTGATCCTGTATGTACATTGTATGGAACGTCTCTCTGATCCTGTATGTACATTGTATAGAACGTCTGTCTGATCCTGTATGTACAATGTATAGAACGTCTGTGTGATCCTGTATGTGCATTGCATAGAACGTCTGTCTGATACTGTGTATCTATTGTACATTGTATAGAACATCTGTCTGATCCGGTATGTGCATTGCATAGAACATCTGTCTGATCCGGTATGTGCATTGCATAGAACGTCTGTCTGATCCTGTATGTACATTGTATGGAACGTCTGTCTGATGCGGTATGTACATTGTATAGAATGTATGTCTGATCCTGTATGTACATTGTATAGAACGTATGTCTGATCCTGTATGTACATTGTATAGAACGTCTGTCTGATCCTGTATGTGCATTGTATAGAACGTCTGTCTGATCCTGTATGTACATTGTATAGAACGTCTGTCTGATACTGTGTATCTATTGTACATTGTATAGAACATCTGTCTGATCCGGTATGTGCATTGCATAGAACGTCTGTCTGATCCTGTATGTACATTGCATGGAACGTCTGTGTGATCCTGTATGTACATTGTATAGAACGTCTGTCTGATCCTGTATGTGCATTGCATAGAACGTCTGTCTGATCCTGTATTTACATTGTATAGAACTTCTGTCTGATCCTGTATTTACATTGTATAGAACGTATGTCTGATCCTGTATGTACATTGTATAGAATGTCTGTCTGATCCTGTATGTACATTGTATAGAACGTCTGTCTGATCCTGTATGTACATTGTATGGAACGTATGTCTGATCCTGTATGTACATTGTATAGAACGTCTGTCTGATACTGTATGTACATTGTATAGAATGTCTGTCTGATCCTGTATGTACATTGTATAGAATGTCTGTCTGATACTGTGTATCTATTGTACATTGTATAGAATGTCTGTCTGATCCTGTATGTACATTGTATAGAATGTCTGTCTGATCCTGTATTTACATTGTATAGAACGTCTGTCTGATGCTGTATGTACATTGTATAGAACGTCCGTCTGATCCTGTATGTACATTGTATGGAACGTCTGTCTGATGCGGTATGTACATTGTATGGAACGTCTGTCTGATGCTGTATGTGCATTGTATAGAACGTCTGTCTGATCCTGTATGTGCATTGTATAGAACGTCTGTGTGATCCTGTATGTACATTGTATAGAACGTCTGTCTGATCCTGTATGTACATTGTATAGAACGTATGTCTGATCCTGTATGTACATTGTATAGAACGTCTGTCTGATCCTGTATGTACATTGTATGGAACGTCTGTCTGATCCTGTATGTACATTGTATAGAACGTCTGTCTGATGCTGTATGTGCATTGTATGGAACGTATGTCTGATCCTGTATGTACATTGTATAGAACGTCTGTCTGATGCTGTATGTGCATTGTATAGAACGTCTGTCTGATCCTGTATGTACATTGTATGGAACGTCTGTCTGATCCTGTATGTACATTGTATAGAACGTCTGTCTGATGCTGTATGTGCATTGTATGGAACGTATGTCTGATCCGGTATGTGCATTGTATAGAACGTCTGTCTGATCCTGTATGTACATTGTATAGAACGTCTGTGTGATACTGTACGTACATTGTATAGAACGTCTGTCTGATCCGGTATGTGCATTGTATAGAACGTCTGTCTGATCCGGTATGTGCATTGTATAGAACGTCTGTCTGATCCGGTATGTACATTGTATAGAACGTCTGTCTGATGCGGTATGTGCATTGCATAGAACGTCTGTCTGATGCGGTATGTGCATTGCATAGAATGTCTGTCTGATGCGGTATGTACATTGTATAGAATGTCTGTCTGATGCGGTATGTACATTGTATAGAACGTCTGTCTGATACTGTGTATCTATTGTACATTGTATAGAACGTCTGTCTGATCCTGTATGTGCATTGCATAGAACGTCTGTCTGATCCTGTATGTACACTGTATAGAACGTCTGTCTGATGCGGTATATGCATTGCATAGAACGTCTGTCTGATCCGGTATGTGCATTGCATAGAACGTCTGTCTGATCCTGTATGTACATTGCATAGAACGTCTGTCTGATCCTGCATGTACATTGCATAGAACGTCTGTCTGATCCTGCATGTACATTGTATAGAACGTCTGTCTGATCCTGTATGTACACTGTATAGAACGTCTGTCTGATGCTGTATGTACATTTTATGGAACGTCTCTCTGATGCTGTATGTACATTGTATAGAACGTCTGTCTGATCCTGTATGTACATTGTATAGAACGTCTGTCTGATCCTGTATGTGCATTGCATAGAACGTCTGTCTGATCCTGTATGTACACTGTATAGAACGTCTGTCTGATACTGTGTATCTATTGTACATTGTATAGAACGTCGGTCTGATCCGGTATGTGCATTGTATAGAATGTCTGTCTGATCCGGTATGTGCATTGTATAGAACGTCTGTCTGATCCTGTGTATCTATTGTACATTGTATAGAACGTCTGTCTGATCCTGTATGTACATTGTATAGAACGTCTGTCTGATCCTGTGTATCTATTGTACATTGTATAGAACGTCTGTCTGATCCTGTATTTACATTGTATAGAACGTATGTCTGATCCTGTATGTACATTGTATGGAACGTCTGTCTGATCCTGTATGTGCATTGTATAGAACGTCTGTCTGATCCTGTGTATCTATTGTACATTGTATAGAACGTCTGTCTGATCCTGTATGTACATTGTATAGAACGTCTGTCTGATGCGGTATGTGCATTGTATAGAAAGTCTGTCTGATCCTGTATGTACACTGTATAGAACGTCTGTCTGATGCTGTATGTACATTTTATGGAACGTCTCTCTGATGCTGTATGTGCATTGTATAGAACGTCTGTCTGATGCTGTATGTGCATTGCATAGAACGTCTGTCTGATCCTGTATGTACATTGTATAGAACGTCTGTCTGATCCTGTATGTACACTGTATAGAACGTCTGTCTGATACTGTGTATCTATTGTACATTGTATAGAACGTCGGTCTGATCCGGTATATGCATTGCATAGAACGTCTGTCTGATCCTGTATGTGCATTGTATAGAATGTCTGTCTGATCCGGTATGTACATTGTATGGAACGTCGGTCTGATCCTGTATGTACATTGTATAGAACGTCTGTCTGATCCTGTGTATCTATTGTACATTGTATAGAACGTCTGTCTGATCCTGTATGTACATTGTATAGAACGTCTGTCTGATGCGGTATGTGCATTGTATAGAACGTCTGTCTGATGCGGTATGTACATTGTATAGAATGTCTGTCTGATCCTGCATGTGCATTGCATAGAACGTCTGTCTGATCCTGTATGTGCATTGCATAGAACGTCTGTCTGATCCTGTATGTACATTGCATAGAACGTCTGTCTGATCCTGTATGTACACTGTATAGAACGTCTGTCTGATGCTGTATGTACATTTTATGGAACGTCTCTCTGATGCTGTATGTGCATTGTATGGAACGTATGTCTGATCCGGTATGTGCATTGCATAGAACGTCTGTGTGATACTGTACGTACATTGTATAGAACGTCTGTCTGATCCGGTATGTGCATTGTACATTGTATAGAACGTCTGTCTGATCCGGTATGTACATTGTATAGAACGTCTGTGTGATCCGGTATGTGCATTGTATAGAACGTCTTTCAGATCCGGTATGTGCATTGCATAGAACGTCTGTCTGATGCGGTATGTGCATTGTACATTGTATGGAACGTCTGTCTGATCCGGTATGTGCATTGTACATTGTATAGAACGTCTGTCTGATCCGGTATGTGCATTGTATAGAACGTCTGTCTGATCCTGTATGTGCATTGTACATTGTATAGAACGTCTGTCTGATCCGGTATGTACATTGTATAGAACGTCTGTCTGATGCGGTATGTGCATTGCATAGAACGTCTGTCTGATGCGGTATGTGCATTGCATAGAACGTCTGTCTGATCCGGTATGTGCATTGTATAGAATGTCTGTCTGATGCGGTATGTGCATTGTATAGAACGTCTGTCTGATCCGGTATGTACATTGTATAGAACGTCTGTCTGATGCGGTATGTGCATTGCATAGAACGTCTGTCTGATGCGGTATGTGCATTGCATAGAACGTCTGTCTGATCCGGTATGTGCATTGTATAGAATGTCTGTCTGATGCGGTATGTGCATTGTATAGAACGTCTGTCTGATACTGTGTATCTATTGTACATTGTATAGAACGTCTGTCTGATCCTGTATGTACATTGTATAGAACGTCTGTCTGACGCGGTATGTGCATTGCATAGAACGTCTGTCTGATCCGGTATGTGCATTGTACATTGTATAGAACGTCTGTCTGATCCGGTATGTGCATTGTATAGAACGTCTGTCTGATCCTGTATGTACATTGTATAGAACGTCTGTCTGACGCGGTATGTGCATTGCATAGAACGTCTGTCTGACGCGGTATGTGCATTGCATAGAACGTCTGTCTGACGCGGTATGTGCATTGCATAGAACGTCTGTCTGACGCGGTATGTGCATTGCATAGAACGTCTGTCTGACGCGGTATGTGCATTGTATAGTACGTCTGTCTGATCCGGTATGTACATTGTATAGAACGACTGTCTGATGCTGTATGTACATTGTATAGAACGTCTGTCTGATCCGTTATGTACATTGTATAGAACGTCTGTCTGATGCGGTATGTACATTGTATAGAACGTCTGTCTGATGCGGTATGTGCATTGTATAGAACGTCTGTCTGATACTGTGTATCTATTGTACATTGCATAGAACGTCTGTCTGATCCTGTATGTACATTGTATAGAACATCTGTCTGATCCTGTATGTACATTGTATAGAACGTCTGTCTGATCCTGTGTGTACATTGTATAAAACATCTGTCTGATCCTGTATGTACATTGTATAGAACGTCTGTCTGATCCTGTGTATCTATTGTACAGTGTATAGCATGACATGGTTACAATACCTTGTTAGTGTTCCGTACTGTGCACGACACCTCTGCTTCTAGAGTGGTTTGGCCGATGCCATCCAGGACCTTTCTTCCACGGATGGTGCTGATAACTGGAGGCATGGAGATCTCAGCAAAGTAATTGGCCTGGAAACACAAACAAACAGTCTCCAATCAGAATGATAATTATACTTACCTGCTCTTCCGCCAAGTCCAGGGACTCCCAATCTTTCAGGTAGTTCCCAGGAATCTCAGAAGAGCGGGAAGGATGGGGAGAATAAAAGAGTCAATCGCGGGTCAGTAGGTAGGGGGCGGGGCCAGTATGACACACCTCTGTAAGAGTGATTCGAGTAGCCGGCCCGCCCTGGTCACCTGCATCTGCTCTGCCCAGATCAGAGCAGAATGTATTTTGTATGTATGAATAGCTGCACAGTACCACTTCTCCTGTATGCTGTGTGCAATTCCCAGTGCACAACATTCAGAGTCCATCAGATGGCGCCATTTCCTCATCACGTACACGTCATTACTCTCTGCATACCTCCGCCTTGCCGATCATATACAGAGTCATACATCCTATGTCAGTATTATCTGCGGCACAGCTATTATCCATGAAGCTGCGTGGTGGTCAGCCGCACAGTGTATACTGCTGTATATTCCTCATCATAGCTTATAAATGTCTGAGATCAGCCCGGATCCCGCACCTCCAGCAAACCCGGGGCCAATTACATATACCACCCGGGGTATTTATACTCATTTCATCCAATGTCTCGTTACTACATACCACTTTACCAGATTATCTGTTATTACACCCCCTTCCAGATTCCCCGTTACTACATACCACTTTACCAGATTATCTGTTATTACACCCCCTTCCAGATTCCCCGTTACTACATACCACTTTACCAGATTATCTGTTATTACACCCCCTTCCAGATTCCCCGTTACTACATACCACTTTACCAGATTATCTGTTATTACACCCCCTTCCAGATTCCCCGTTACTACATACCACTTTACCAGATTATCTGTTATTACACCCCCTTCCAGATTCCTCGTTACTACATACCACTTCTATCAGATTCTGTTATTACACCCCCTTCCAGATTCCTCGTTACTACATACCACTTCTATCAGATTCTGTTATTACACCCCCTTCCAGATTCCCCGTTACTACATACCAGTTCTATCAGATTCTGTTATTACACCCCCTTCCAGATTCCCCGTTACTACATACCACTTCTATCAGATTCTGTTATTACACCCCCTTCCAGATTCCCCGTTACTACATACCAGTTCTATCAGATTCTGTTATTACACCCCCTTCCAGATTCCCCGTTACTACATACCACTTCTATCAGATTATCTATTACACCCCCTTCCAGATTCCCCGTTACTACATACCACTTCTATCAGATTCTGTTATTATTACACCCCCTTCCAGATTCCTCGTTACTACATACCACTTCTATCAGATTCTGTTATTTCACCCCCTTCCAGATTCCACGTTACTACATACCAGTTCTATCAGATTCTGTTATTACACCCCCTTCCAGACTCCGCGTTACTACATACCAGTTCTATCAGATTCTGTTATTACACCCCCTTCCAGATTCCACTCTACTACATACCAGTTCTATCAGATTCTGTTATTACACCCCCTTCCAGACTCCGCGTTACTACATACCACTTCTATCAGATTCTATTACACCCCCTTCTAGCTTCCCCGTTACTACATACCACTTCTTCAGATTATCTGTTATTACACCCCATTCCAGATTCCCCGTTACTACATACCACTTCTATCAGATTAGATGGGATTACACCCCCTTCCAGATTCCACTCTACTACATACCACTTCTATCAGATTCTGTTATTACACCCCCTTCCAGATTCCACACTACTACATACCACTTCTATCAGATTCTATTATACCACCTTCCAGATTCCCCGTTACTACATACCACTTTTCCAGATTATCTGTTATTACACCCCCTTCCAGATTCCCCGTTACTACATACCAGTTCTGTCAGATTCTGTTATTACACCCCCTTCCAGATTCCCCGTTACTACATACCACTTCTATCAGATTATCTGTTATTACACCCCCTTCCAGATTCCCCGTTACTACATACCACTTTACCAGATTCTGTTATTACACCCCCTTCCAGATTCCCCGTTACTACATACCACTATCAGATTATCTGTTATTACACCCCATTTCCAGATTCCCCGTTACTACATACCAGTTCTATCAGATTCTGTTATTTCATCCCCTTTACAGATTCCCCGTTACTACATACCACTTCTATCAGATTATCTGTTATTACACCCCCTTCCAGATTCCCCGTTACTACATACCACTTTACCAGATTGTTATTACACCCCCTTCCAGATTCCCCGTTACTACATACCACTATCAGATTATCCGTTATTACACCCCATTTCCAGATTCCCCGTTACTACATACCAGTTCTGTCAGATTCTGTTATTACATCCCCTTCCAGACTCCGCGTTACTACAAACCACTTTACCAGATTATCTATTACATCCCCTTCCAGATTCCCCGTTACTACATACCACTTCTATCAGATTCTGTTATTACACCCCCTTCCAGATTCCAATCTACTACATACCACTTCTATCAGATTCTATTACACCTCCTTCCAGATTCCTCGTTACTACATACCACTTTACCAGATTATCTGTTATTACACCCCCTTCCAGATTCCCCGTTACTACATACCACTTCTATCAGATTCTGTTATTACACCCCCTTCCAGATTCCCCGTTACTACATACCACTTTACTAGATTATCTGTTATTACACCCCCTTCCAGATTCCCCGTTACTACATACCACTTCTATCAGATTCTATTACACCCCCTTCCAAATTCCCCGTTACTACATACCACTTCTATCAGATTCTGTTATTACACCCCCTTCCAGATTCCCCGTTACTACATACCACTTCTATCAGATTCTGTTATTACACCTCCTTCCAGATTCCCCGTTACTAGTTACCACTTTACCAGATTATATATTACACCCCCTTCCAGATTCCCCGTTACTACATACCACTTCTATCAGATTCTGTTATTACACCCCCTTCCAGATTCCCCGTTACTACATACCACTTTACCAGATTATCTGTTATTACACACCCTTCCAGATTCCCCATTACTACATACCACTTCTATCAGATTCTGTTATTACACCCCCCTTCCAGATTCCGTTACTACATACCACTTCTATCAGATTCTATTATACCCCCCTTCCAGATTCCCCGTTACTACTTACCACTTCTATCAGATTCTGTTATTAAACACTCTTCCAGATTCCCCATTACTACATACCACTTCTATCAGATTCTGTTATTACACCCCCTTCCAGATTCCCAGTTACTACATACCACTTCTATCAGATTCTGTTATTACACCCCCCCCCTTCCAGATTCCCCGTTACTACATACCACTTCTATCAGATTCTGTTATTACACCCCCTTCCAGATTCCCAGTTACTACATACCACTTCTATCAGATTATCTGTGATTACACCCCCTTCCAGATTCCCCGTTACTACATACCACTTTACCAGATTATCTGTTATTACACCCCCTTCCAGATTCCCCATTACTACATACCACTTCTATCAGATTCTGTTATTACACCCCCTTCCAGATTCCACTCTACTACATACCACTTCAATCAGATTCTGTTATTACACCCCCTTCCAGATTCCCCGTTACTACATACCACTTCTATCAGATTCTGTTATTGCACCCCCTTCCAGATTCCCGTTACTACATACAACTTCTATCAGATTATCTGTGATTACACCCCCTTCCAGATTCCCCGTTACTACATACCACTTCTATTAGATTCTGTTATTACACCCCCTTCCAGATTCCGTTACTACATACCACTTCTATCAGATTCTGTTATTACACACCCTTCCAGATTCCCCATTACTACATACCACTTCTATCAGATTCTGTTATTACTCCCCCCTTCCAGATTCCCCGTTACTACATACCACTTCTAACAGATTCTGTTATTACACCCCCTTCCAGATTCCCCGTTACTACATACCACTTCTATCAGATTCTGTTATTACACCCCCCTTCCAGATTCCCCGTTACTACATACCACTTCTATCAGATTCTGTTATTACACCCCCCTTCCAGATTCCCCGTTACTACATACCACTTTGCCAGATTATCTGTTATTACACCCCCCTTCCAGATTCCCTGTTACTACATACCACTTCTACAGAAAAGGTGAAGAAAAAGGGATCAGTTTCTCTGGGTGCATTCACTCCCAGGACCAACAAGAATTCCTAATATTGGATCTGTGTCTTTATACTTTTTTATATATATGTATTAACACTTAATTCTTCGTACCTACCAATACCCATATGGAATGTGTCAACTTTATTAGTATCCCATATGAAGTATTATGACCCCTAATTGGGCCGTAAAAGTGAAATATAAAATTCATAAAAGATAGTGTAGACGTAAATGAGAAAAATGGACAAAACAAAGAAAGAGGATTTGTTCTGTCCTAGTGCCAAATAATAAAGAAAATTAAAAACTAAGCCGTGTGCCGCCTATTATTGATTAGTATTTTGTATACGGATCGTATTCCACTGCTATATTCCTCGGAAGAATATAATTGGGATATATATGTATATTCTTTATAATAGGTATAACAATCCCTAATCAGTATTATAATTCTTCATAAACCTGCCACAACCTTATTCTGATTATTTAGTAGGGACAAAAATTCCCAACATGGGCATTACTCCTGTGTTTCTCTCCTGCCAAAGATAACCGTTGCTTCTAGTTGATACACTTGATATCATTTAATACACAGCAAAATGTTGTAACCGATACAATTAAACAAAATGTCTTGCTGTGTTGTAACTCTACCACCATATCCTTAGAGGTCTGCAGTACCTCCTTCCAGATGGAATGCAATTATGGAAATTACTTATCATAGGCAAGAAAGCACAGTGGAAGTTTTTCCTATATATGGTTCCTCATATGTATATATGCATGCATGTAACGTTATTTATTGTAACAAATAACCTTTTAAGTTAATAGCAAAATTACACATTAGTCATACCTAGACCATTCAAAAAGGGATTAAATCACATTCCCTTGTTAGATTTATTAAGTGTTTATGTGTTATACGTCCCTAAAGAGAAATGATGTATCCGTGCTCGGCTGATATTAAATTATATCTGTGATGAGCTCATACCAATGTTACATTTCACATCCCTCATCCCTGAAAGAGGCATATGAACAACTATTAGATACCACCACCTATAAAAGGTTAATCTTTAACCCTACTGTCAACTTTTTGAAGGAATATACAGCTCTAGTTAATAATGCGTTACAGGATGGTATTATCACTAAGACGGAAGCAGAATTCCTTGATGTTAAAGACTCCAGGATACCAACGTATTACATGCTGCCAAAGGTGCATAAGAACAGGGAGCACCCCCCTGGGAGGCCAATAATTTCAGGCATTGGTAGCCTGACTGAAAGGTCGAGTATCTTCATAGATCAGAATCTAAGACGCTTTGTCCTGGAATTACCTTCATATGTACGAGATTCTATGGATGTGCTGAACAAATTAGAACATGTCACACTACAGCCGATACCTGGCTGTGCACGTGTGACGTGGAAGCACTTTACACAAGTATCAGCCATCAGATTGGTATAAGAGCTGTGAAGTATTTCCTTAATATGGGCATATATCAGGATTTTGATGACTTCCTATTACAATTATTGAGATTCATCTTGACAAAAAAAAAAATTTCCTCTTCGATGACAAGTACTTCCTACAAGTGCGGGGGACCGCCATGGGGAGTACTTGTGCCCCAACCTATGCTAACATCTATCTGGGTTGGTGGGAGAAGGAGTGGGTATTTAATGATGCCAATGCGGAATACACGGAACATATCGTCAGCTAGCATAGATTTATAGACGATATTTTGATCATCTGGGAAGGGGAGAAAGAGGATCTAGAGAAATTTATATCAGTTCTTAATAAGAATGATTTGAATCTCAGATTGACATACGACATCAGTCAAGAGAGTATAACCTTTCTAGATTTGACTATAACGAAAACAGAAGACAAATTAATAACGGATGTCTTCCGCAAAAAAACTGCCACAAACAGCATACTGCATCACAGCAGTTCACATCTTCCAGCCACTCTGAGGGGGGATTCCCAAAGGGGAATATATCAGAATGAGACGGAATTGCTCAGATGAGACAACGTACAAACAGAGAGCTGATGAATTACAAACCCGTTTGAGAAAGAGGGGATACAGCAAGAAAGAACTACAAAAAGCATATAACCATACTAAGACTGTCCCTAGAGTCAATTTACTCACTCCAAAAAAGAAGGAGAAAATAGAGATCGAAACAAGATTTATCAGTACTTATTGCAAGGAATGGAGGGACATAAAGCCTTGCAAAAGCACCATCATGTACTTTTGACAGATGAGGACTTACGGAAGGAAATTGGGGACAGGATACTTACCAGTTGGAGAAAATCGCCCAATTTGCAGAATAAACTGGTCCGCAGCCACTTTTTTGAGAAACGAGAACCGACGATTCAAGGATGCTATACATGTGGCAAATGTAAAGCGTGTGCATATATACAAATAGCCAAGGAATATAAGAACAAAAACACCAAGGTCAAAATTCCTGAATACATTAATTGCTCAACCGAGGGGGTCATTTACTGTTTGACTTGCCCCTGTGGACTTAAGTATATAGGGATGACCAAGAGACAATTTAAACAACGCATATTGGAGCATGTGGGTAATATCAATCGTGCCAGAAGAGATCACTCCAATATGAAGCAACTCACCAGTGTAGTGCGACACTTTATGAGGAAACATGGAAGTGACCCCAAACAAATGAAAATGTACGGCCTCGAGAAGGTTGAGCTGGGGCTAAGAGGAGGTAACATTACCAAGGAACTTCTGAAAAGGGAATCCAGACATATTTTCCTCATGGACAGTTTAACACCACATGGACTAAATGAGGAAATACAATATTCATCTTTCTTATAATTTCGAGCTCAAGTTTAACCACTCAGTACAAAATAGGGGCTCTATATATGAGAAGAAATTAAATATATATTTATTTTGAGAACATGTCTCTATGGCATATATTGGTGGATATATGGATGATTATAGATACAGTCAAACATTCATTTTTGATTATAGGAATAATAAATTACATACTTACCTTTTTAAGGAATTTTTATGAGGACAGGATCCTATAAATGGAGCTGGGTTGGACTCTACTGTTATCGAATGGACAATTCGTTGCGGATACTTTAACCAGGTCACATTAGACACTAGAGAAGCTTAGGTATGTTCTCATGAATGTGGGGGTGCAAACCCATGCTCATTTGAGTTATTAAACTTGGGAGGTTAAATAATATTGGATATAAAATCCACCTAATGATATACTTGTTTATTGTTTAAATTTCAATTTAGTAGGTATGATAGTATGTCTTACAGTGTATATCAGACCTTGTGACACAATACAGTACCTGACAATATCATATATGTCCCCCATATTTCAATATTTCTCTAGAATAATATGGATTGGAATTCATTTAGAATGATATATACTATATATTCCCACACTGGTATAGAGTGTAGAGCAAGAACACACTTATATAAATACCAGCATACATATCGAATGAAAACAGGATAATAGTGTAAATTCCTGGCGCAACTAATTATCAACCCAATCTCAATCCTCAATCCGTCCAAACAACAGATTAAACAGTATTTACAAAAAGGCAATGAGGTGATAGATCAAAGGCGATTAATGAATGAATAAATAAAATAAAATTAAATACGTCACATATTGGGTGTCCTTTCTTGATTGATCACTTTTTGAGATGTCTCATAAATTCAGATGATGGACATGAAAAAAGAAAATGATATACATATATGGGTGGTAACGTTTAAGAAATAAATAAATAAATAGTCCATAGGTGTCTAGAAAGAATGAAATGTTATTAGAAAATGATATGTATATCATTTTCTTTTTTCATGTCCATCATCTGAATTTGAGACATCTCAAAAAGTGATCAATCAAGAAAGGACACCCAATATGTGACGTATTTAATTTTATTTTATTTATTCATTCATTCATTCATTCATCGCCTTTGATCTATCACCTCATTGCCTTTTTGTAAATACCAGCATACATATCACTGTTTCTATTCACAACTGGTATAGAGTGTGGAGTAAGAACACACTCATATAAATACCAGCACATATATCACTGTTTTTATTCACCGTTTCTCATAAGAAAGCAATTTATTCATTTTAATGAGATATAATGATGTCTCCCCCCCCCCCTTTTTTTCTTTTTGACACTCTCACATTACTATTGTTTTTCACAATATATATATAAAAAAAATTCTGTTTTTTTTTATTTTCCCTCTTTTTGGTAATGGGAACCTAATATTTTTAATATTTTTCACAGCCTAACACAGTAGTAATATTTAATAATTTTTATAAATCAATCACGTATCACTTCACATATACACACATTTAATTATAAGGATTATTATATTTAATTATAGCAATATATTCTCACATTTCATGGTATTCATTTGAACACATTCTCTATAGTATGATCTTAATGATAGGATTAAAGAGATACAGTAATTAAGCAAATAGAAATAATAGAACAAAAATATTTTTATTTAAATATATTTTTTATTTACATTTTATTATGATTAAAACACATCAAAGTTCATCTATAAGATCAAGGAGACATATTTGAAACAAGCAGGTATTCAATGAAAAGGCTATAGAGTATAGGAAATATCTGTTTGTAGCAATGATTTAACTGTATAGAAGTTTGACTGCAATAAGAAATCATGAGAGCCCCTTATATGTATGGACGTGTAAGCCCTAGAATTGACATATGGCTAACCAGGGACTGTGAATTCATTTATAACGTTCCATTTATTTCACATACACACACACACACACACATATATTATATATATATCTCTATCAACATATTACTAATTACTCCCCTTTGGATATGAACGCTACATATATTACAGGTTGCCCCCTTTCAAAAAACACTATTATTGTGGAGTTTGCAACATACATATTGTTATATTGGTTTGATCTTTAGATATCCAGAACACAGGGTTCCCTACATGTATATAGAATAACATGGAGACGTGATTGTTAGGAGCACCTGTATGCTCACGCCGAGCGGTAAATTAGCAATTGCCGGAGGACGGAGCCGCTGAGGGATGCGGTAACGGACTGGGGATTTGAAAATCTCCAGCCCGCATTATTGATTGGCTACAGAGATTGTAATAGGTCCTTACTGGCCCTCTCCCCCTATACAAACGGACGATGAGGCGAGCGCCGGTCACTAGAGCCTTGACGAAGCTCTAATATAGAGTGAAATGCGCATAGGGGAATAGCCGTGCGCCGCTAGAAAGAATGAAATGTTATTAGTTAGAAAATGTTTTCCATTGTGTTACCTGCCAAACCGTAGCGTATGTTAACGTTGTACCTATGCACGTTTAGAGAACAGTTAGTGCAGTACGGTGCTGTGATACATGGCAGCCCGCAACACAAGCAGCACTAGTCTTCTTATATATGTCCATGACGTCCAGCAATAGAGATTAGGATCATACCAGCCGTGTATTTAATTGTGGGATACCAAATATTAGAACTGCCAACATAGAGGAACATACAGTTGTTTAATGTTATTACTATACTCGTGTAACAGCTCTTGACACGGACGTACCACTCTCCTTGTGGGGCATATAATATAGGGTATCGGTGAAAGCCGGACCGGACCAAATTCCGGAACGCCGGACGAGACCCGCTCCCTGCAGCGACCCCTGCCGCTGAGGAGTTTTGTGTGCGCGCGTCCGTCCGGGGGGCGTGACTGACAGGCTGTCAGCGGGGAGACGGGGAGCGAGAGCTTAGAGCCGGCTCCTTTCAAGAAGCTGCGGCTGCTGCTCCCGGGTGACTTTGCCCTGCACACACAGAGGACGGGCGAACGGGTCCGTGCGCTGCTGTGTGCGGGGAGAGATTACAGTCTCCAGACCCCGCTGCTGCTCAGATACTTGTGCTGTTCTGCATACAGATCATTACTTATTTTTATATATATATATATATATATATATATATACACATATATATATATATATATATATATACACATATATATATATAGCCACTTGCTGCATATGGAGGGGGGGGGGGCATGTACAGTCTGAAATACTGTATGATATATGCTAAGTTATGAATTACCCCTTACCCATTGAAGGAGGGGAGGGCACACAGGTACATGTCGCCCCCCCCCATTTAGTTTAGAAAAGAAAAATAGTTTTGTTAGTTGCTTCCATTATAGCACGGGGGTAGCCAGGATGTGGTTCCTGCTGTGCCCCATCTCCCCCCCCTCCCGGGCCGCTATGACTGATCACTGGGCCACGTCCATAGGGTCTGCGCATGCACAACAGACATAATGCGCGTGCGCGACCCTTCTCTCAGAAGAACGCGATCGTTAGGTGATTGGTGGCGACGCGGCATTGCGGGAGACGACATCGGGAAACACAGACGTGTCATCGACATTTTGGGGGCAGGTCTATGATGTCGCCTGCATTTCCTGCTTATGGAAAAATGGTTGCGGTGCCCCTGTCTACACAGCCAGGCTGCACAAGCAGGGGTCGGCCTCTAATCGATGCGTTCACAATTATATTGTGAGCACATCGCAGTTTGGCGCCACTCATGCTGGGCGGCCTTGCCCTATCCTCGGCGGCCCCCAGCATGTAAGTCTATGGTCGCAGATTTTGCTGTGTGTGAAAAAATTCTGCGACCCACTCTGAATAGCTCCCACAGCCTACAACAATTAGGGGCGTAATAAGGGTGGGGCAAGCGGGGTATGTGTCGGAGGAGTCAGTTGGCGGGCTTGCTTACATGTTCGGAGCTGAGCACCGGCCACATTGTCCCCTCGTATGTCCCACATAGTAGCCAGTGGTGTATTGCCGTTGCCCCTGCAGAAATAAGCACTGATAAAGCAGCGCCAATTCCTGGTTCCCGGCAGCGTCGTGCATCTGCTATAATGAAGACACAATGCTGCCTGACAAAAGAGACGGGAGAAGACAGAAGGCTGCAAGATTTTGAGAGATAGAGGCAAGGGGTCCGTGGCAGAGGTACAGGGGTTGGCACTGTAACCAAAAAAAGGACCGGAGATGACGGGACTATTAAAAAATCCAGAAAAGTGGGAGCACTTTCCGGTTGCCAGAATAGGGCAGACAGACCACCTTAGATACCCGTACCAGGTGCCGGAATGGGCAGCAGGCCACCTTTGATAGCAGTTCCGTGTGCAGGAAGGAGGTGCAGAAAACCCAGACCACATTACACAGCCATTCCGGGTGCCGGACCAGGCAGCAGATCACCGTAGATAGCATTCCGGGTGCCGGAACGGGGCACAGTCCACCTTAGATAGCCGTTTCAGGTGCCGGAACGGAACGCCGACCACATTAGATAGGTATTTTGTGTACCGGAACGGGGTGCAGGACATCCAGACCACATTACACAGATATTCCGGGTGCCGGACCAGGCAGCAGATCACCGTAGATAGCATTCCGGGTGCCGGAACGGGGCACAGTCCACCTTAGATAGCCGTTCCGGGTGCCGGAAAAAGGGCTCAAACCATCTTAGACAACTGGTCCGGGTGCCGGAACAGGAGGCAGACCATTTTAGATAGCTGTTTCATGTGCCGGAATGGTGTGCAGGACACCCAGACAACCTTAGATAGCTGTTCAGGGTGCCTTAAAAGGCCGCAGAACACCTTAGATACCTGTTCCGGGTGCCGGAACAGGGCTCAAACCATCTTAGACAACCGGTCCGGGTGCCGGAACAGTATGCAGACCATCTTAGATAGCGGTTTCAGGTGCCGGAATGGTGTACAGAACACCCAGACAACCTTAGATAGCTGTTCAGGGTGCCTTAAAAGGCAGCAGACCACCTTAGATACCTGTTCCGGTTGCCGGAACAGGGCTCAAACCATCTTAGACAACCGGTCCGGGTGCCGGAACAGGATGCAGACCATCTTAGATAGCGGTTTCATTTGCCGGAATGGTGTACAGAACACCCAGACAACCTTAGATAGCTGTTCAGGGTGCCGGAATAGGGTGCAGAACACCTTAGATACCTGTTCCGGGTGCCGGAACAGGGCTCAAACCATCTTAGACAACCGGTCCGGGTGCCGGAACAGTAGGCGGACCATTTTAGATAGCTGTTTCATGTGCCGGAATGGTGTGCAGGACACCAAGACAACCTTAGATAGCTGTTCCGGTTGCCGGAATAGGGCGCAGACCACCTTAGATACCTGTTCTGGGTGCCGGAACAGGGCTCAAACCATCTTAGACAACCGGTCCGGGTGCCGGAACAGGATGCAGACCATCTTAGATAGCGGTTTCATGTGCCGGAATGGTGTACAGAACACCCAGACAACCTTAGATAGCTGTTCAGGGTGCCGGAATAGGGTGCAGAACACCTTAGATACCTGTTCCGGGTGCCGGAACAGGGCTCAAACCATCTTAGACAACCGGTCCGGGTGCCGGAACAGGATGCAGACCACATTAGATTGCTGTTTCATGTGCTGGAATGGTGTGCAGGGCACCCAGACAACCTTAGATAGCTGTTCAGTGTGCCAGAATAGGGGGCAGACCACCATAGATTCCTGTTCCAGGTGCCGGAACAGGGTGCCGACCAGCTTATACAACCGGTCCGGGTGCCGGAACAGGATGCAGACCACATTAGATTGCTGTTTCATGTGCCGGAATGGTGTGCAGGGCACCCAGACAACCTTAGATAGCTGTTTAGGGTGCCAGAATAGGGGGCAGACCACCATAGATACCTGTTCCGGGTGCCAGAACAGGGCTCAAACCATCATAGACAAGTGTGTCGGGTGTCAGAACAGGATGCAGACCACATTAGATTGCTGTTTCATGTGCCGAAATGGTGTGCAGAACACCCAGACACCCTTAGATAGCCATTCCGGGTACCGGAATAGGGTGCAGGCCACCTTAGATAGCTGTTCCGGGTGCCGGAATAGGATGTAGACCACCTTAGATACCCATTCTGGGTTCCGAAACGGGCAGCAGACCACCTTGGATACCCATTCTGGGTACCGTGCTAGTGTGCAGAACACAGAGACATCTTTAGATAGCCTTGTTGGGTGCCAGAATTGGACGCAGACCACCTTAGATAATCGTTCTGGGTGTTGAAACGGGGTGCAAAAACACCCATACATCCTTAGATAGTCAGCACCCCCACAGCTGTGCTTCCGTCGCTGCCCCGCCAGTGCTGTACTATACCGGCTCCTGCTCACACAGTGACAGGCAGCCTGCATTGGCACGCTGCAGTGACTGCAGCATCCTGTACCACCTACGCTCCGCCCCTCCCAATTCCCAATGTCCGCAGTAGGAGAAGAACATAGCGCGGTTGACAAATTGGCAGCCAGGTGGAAGCAGCTGCTCTGGAGGCTGAAGTAAGTATAACACACACAGACACACACACACACAAACCAGGGCTGTCTTAACAGCAGTGTAGGCCCCTGGGCACAGCAATGCACTGGGGCCCCTACCCATCCTCTAATGGAAGGGGTGCTATCAGCGGCAGCTTTGGTGTCCCGTGGGTGGTAGGGGGTGTTTCAGGACGGATCGCAATACGCAATCCAAACGCTAAAATTACTAAAAGGATGCGGTGCATGCACAGGGCCTGTCCTGCGCCCGCATTTTCTGTGTGCGCCCGCAGAAAATGCAAATGAAGTGTTCGTGGGGCAGGGTGCGGCAACGCTCCTTTTCCAAGGCAGAGACTTAGCTTTGCGGGGGCGTGGCTTGGAATTGGGGGGCATGCCAGCATGAATGGGGTGGACATGACAGGGGCATGATCGGGGCGGCTGCGTGACATCACACCCAGCCACCGCAATCAAAAAGATGGAGGCAGGCCCCCTGCGGTGTGATCGCAATTTCTGCTTGGAAAAGGGGGGTGGTGGAACCTGAACCAGGCCCTATATTCCACTCTGCATGTAGGACCTGGAGCAGTAATTTCTGCTGGGAGGGCAGCTTGCTTGACTGCAGATATCTCAAGTTCCTGGAAATAGATTTTTTTTTAGCTTTGAATGAGATTTTAAAAAGTAGCTATCCCCCCCCCCTCCCCCTTCCTCCTTCAGGAGGTGCTGGGGACATGGGGATCAGAGTTCAGGAGCCAGAGCAATCCACCAACGAAAATATACAAATATATTATAATATATATTAGGCATGTGGAGCTGGAGCCTGCCGCTGGAAGGCTGATATCTCTGGATCTGGGTATGGTAGAGACAAGCTGCCAGAGTCAACCAAAAGGGGAGAATCCCATCTTTTGGGGTACACTGTCAGAAAAACTCAAAGTCAAACAGAACCTGAGATATCTGGCTAGGAGAATCAATTAATAAGCTTGGATGGAGACCACTGCTTTGAAGTCAGATATCTCAGTTTCCCCAGGGCCAATTTTAAAAATCTGTTACCCCCTGGAAAGAGGGGGCCATCAGCTATCAGCCTAGCTCCCTTATACACCTGGTGCAATGTGCAAAAGGAAAGGGGGCTCTATCTGGTGCAATGTGTAAAAGGGGGCTCTACCTGGTGCAATGTGTAACAGTAATGGGGGCTCTTCCTGGCGCAGTGTGTAAAAGGGAGCTGTACTTGGTGCAGTGTGTAAGAGGGGCTCTACCTGGCAATGTATAAAGGGACTGTAACATAGTAACATAGTTAATGAGGTTGAAAAGATGCCCATCGGCTTCAACCTGTATTCTGTATTAAGCCGAGTTCATTATAATGTCCCTGCTGAAGTAATGTTTTATGTCTAGTTAACAACTATAAATCATGTTAATCCCAGATTATCAAAGTTGATATTTTAAATTCTATAACCTTGGATATCTTTTTCAGTCAGAAATTTACTGCATTTACAGATTCCGCCATTACCACCTCCCTGGCAGGGAATTCCAAATCCTTATTGCCGTAACAGTGAAGAACCCTTTCCTCCGCTGCGTACGGAATTTTCTCTCCTCTATCCTCAGCGAGTGACCTCGTGTCCTATACAAAGTTTTTTTTTAATAAGCAATTCCTCTGATAACTCTTTGTAATTTCCCTTTACATATTTGAAGATATTAATAATGTCTCCTCTTAGATGCCTCTTTTCCAGTGTATACATATTCAACCTAGTAAGCCTTTCCTCGTAATCCAGTCCCTCTAGCCTTTTAATCAATTTAGTAGCTCGCCTTTAAACCCTTTCGAGTTCACAGATATCTTTTTTATAATGTGGTGCCCAAAACTGAACACAATATTCCAGGTGCGGACGTACCAATGATTTGTACAGCGGCAGGATTACATCCTCGTCCCTTGTCTCAATGCCCCGTTTTATGCACGCTAGCACCTTACTTGCCTTCTTTGCTGCACTTTGACATTGTATACGGTTATTAAGCCTATTTCTCTTACGTCCTAGAGCAGGCCTGGCTAACCTGTGGCTCTCCAGATGTTGTGAAACTAAACATCCCAGCATAACCTGCCACAGTTTTAGCATTCCCTAATAGCAAAACTTTGGCAAGGCATGATGGGACTTGTAGTTTTACAACAGCTGGAGAGCCACAGGTTGGCCAGGCCTGTCCTAGAGGATGCTGGGGTTCCATTTAGTACCATGGGGTATAGACGGGTCCTTTGGGAGCCACTGGCACTTTAAGAGTTTAATAGTGTGGGCTGGCCCCTCCCTCTATGCCCCTCCTACCAGACTCCGTATAGAAACTGTGCCCGAGGAGACGGACAACTTCGAGAGAAGGAATTACACAGATAGTGGCGAGATTCACAGCAGCTCACACATACAAGGCAAACCAAGCTAACCAACTTGAAAACTCAAAAAAAAAAAAAAAAAAAAAAAACAATAGGAAGCGCTGTCACCAAAAGTATCAAATTTAATAAAAGTTGTTTTTACATTATTCACAATAACACACACAATATTATAAAACCAACTCTCCTGGGAGTTTTAAACCATTCTGCTGACTCAGTGCTACAGATACAATGTTACTTTAGATTTTATACAGTAACTTTTTAGTGTCTACGCTAGGAGGCTCTCTTTGATACACTGTATCAATATCACCCTAGCAAAGTCTCTTAAATTCCGGGCCACACAGTCAGGCGAGCTGTGACAAGAGTAGCATGCTTTAATTCATTGTGTAACTGAACAGAACACTGTGGCATAATTGATCACAAATCATCTAAAATGTGCATCCTACAATTGTTATAAAAATCAAGGGCATTAGTGAGCTCATTCATTTAATTAGCCCACGCGTGGAGCCTGCATATTTTAGAGACTTCTCTGAGGATCTTACTAAAGATCAATTCAATATTGATACAGTGTATCAAAGAGAGCCTCCTAGCGTGGACAATAAAAAGTTACTGTATAAAATCTAAAGTAACATTGTATCTGTAGCATTGAGTCAGTAGAATGGTTTAAAACTACCAGGAGAGTTGGTTTTATAATATTGTGTGAGTTATTATGAATAATGTAAAAACAACTTTTATTAAATTTGATACTTTTGGTGACAGCGCTTCCTATTGTTTTTTTGTTTGTATATCCATTTTTATTTGAGGTTCAGCACCCCAAATTGTGAAGCTGCAGTCACTATTAAAGTGTTTTTATAGGTGTCTAACAGTCAGTATACTAGCGCCCACTGTCTATATTGGAGCTTGAAAACTCAGCAACATCTGAACAACATTACTTAACCAAGTAACAACACAGTACTTAACCAAGAACAAAACAGTACTGAAACAAATAGCTACTGCAGGATAACGAAGCACTGGGCGGGCGCCCAGCATCCTCTACGGACTACGAGAAAAGGATTTACCAGTAGGCGATTAAAATCCTATTTTCTTTTACGTCCTAGAGGATGCTGGGGTCCACATTAGTACCATGGGGATGTACCAAAGCTCACAGAACGAGAGGGAGAGCGCGGAGGCTCCTGCAGAACAGATTGACCAAACTGTAGGTCCTCAGATGCCAAAGTATTGAACTTGTAGAACTTAGCAAACGTGTTCGACCCTGACCAAGTAGCCACTTGGCAAAGTTGAAAAGCCGAGACACCCCAGGCAGCCACCCAGGGAGAACCCACCTTACGAGTAGAGTGTGCCTGAAAGGATTTTGGATACTGCTATCCTGCCGAAGAATATGCATGCTGGATAGTGAACCTGATCCAGCGAGAGATCGTCTGCTTAGAAGCAGGACACACAATTTTCTTGGGATCATACAGGACAAACAGAGCGTCCGACTTTCTGTGACGAGCAGTCCTCTTCACATAGATCTTCAGAGCCCTTACAACATCTAATGACTTTGATGGATTTGAGGAGCCAGTAGCAACTGGCACCACAATAGGTTGGTTGATATGAAAATCTGACACAACTTTTGGAAGGAACTGCTGATGTGTCATGAGTTCAGCTCTATATTCATGGAAGATTAAGTAGGGTCTTTTACAAGACAAAGCCCCCAATTCCGACACACGCCTAGCTGAAATTAAGGCCAACAGGGTGACAACCTTCCATGTGAGAAACTTGACCTCATCCTCCTTTAAAGGTTTGAACCAATCCAGGAACTGCAACACCACGTTAAGATCCCAGGGTGCCGTAGGAGGCACAAAGGGAGGCTGGATGTGCAGAACCCCTTTCAAGAATGTCTGAATCTCAGGTAGGGAAGCCAGTTGTTTCTGGAAGAAAACGGATAAGGCCGAAATCTGGACTTTTATGGATCCCAAACGCAGACCCATATTCACACCTGCTTGCAGGAAGAGGAGAAACTGTCCAAGTTAGTAGATAAAGACAACCTTTCTGTCAAACTTGACAGGTGGTAACACCCCTTTCTCCTAGGCTCCACCCCCTTTAATATTAAATGATAGTGTTTTATATCGCTTTAATATAAAATTTTATATCAAATTTTATATAAATTTATAGTGTTCGATATTAAACCGTATTAAAAATTGTCGCGTAACACCAGTCACAGAGTGTCACGCAACACCAGTCGCAGAATGTCACGCAACGCAGCGCGTCAAATCAGGCGGATGAAAGATGCATATTACACAGTGTTAAAACCAGGTAGTTTTAGCGGCATTGATAAATATTATGGGTCGGTTAAAAATAAATTTAAAAGATCCGACGTAAGAAAGTGGTTACAAGAACAAGACGCATACACGCTGCACAAGCCAGCAAGAAAAAACTATAAAAAGGAACATGATTTGTGTATCGGGTATAAACCAACAGTGGCAATGAGATTTGGTCTCGCTGATAGATTTGTTAAAATACAACGATGGCGTTAAATACATATTAACAATCATCGATATATTCAGTAAGAGGGTGTGGGGTGAAAGTCTGACCGCTAAGAATGCAGCAACGGTCGCTAATGCTTTTGAAAAAATATTCCAGCGCGGTGATGTGCCGATGAAGCTACAAACCGATAATGGTAAAGAGTTTCTAAACAGAAACCTAAAAAAGGTGTTAGAAAAATACGGTATAAATCATTTCACGACCAATAACAATGTGAAAGCGGCTGTTATAGAGCGCTTCAATAGGACTTTAAAAACACGCATGTGGCGCTATTTCATGGCAAAGAATACCTACAGATATATAGACGTTTTACAAGACTTCATACGCAGCTATAATAACACATACCATAGAACGATTAAGTGCGCTCCAAACGATGTGAATGACTCTAACGCATTGAGTGTCTTCAAAACGACCTACGGTGATTACTTTAGAAGTAAGAAAGCCCCAGTTTGTTTAGGAATCGGTGACCACGTCCGTATTTCTAAATATAAGGACATATTTCAGAAAGGTTACGAACAGAGCTTTTCTGAGGAGATTTTTGTTGTACATAGTGTGAACACTAAAGGGATTAAACCGCTTTATAAGTTGGCAGATCTGTATGGTGAAGTTATAACAGGTAGTTTTTACCCCGAAGAGCTTCAAAGCATACCAAAAAACTATAACAGAGTTTACAAAGTGGAAAAGATTTTAAAAAATAAGACGGTCAGAGGCCGTAAATACGCGTTAGTCAAATGGCGCGGGTACCCCGCAAAATTTAACAGTTGGGTCGCAGCATCGGTGATAAAAGACATATAAAGATCATCAGTATCTAAACAAGGCGAGCGATGGATGACAAGTCGTTCTACATAACCTTACCCAGCAACGCGTCGGCTGTTACCTTCCCGCAAAATAAGATTTCTAACTGTACGACAAAGTTGGCTAAACCGATAGACTTAAATGGCGAATGGGAAGTGGCACATACTGAGATACAATACCCGCATACGTGGAATACATTGGATTTACAAGATTGTAGACTGCAATTATCATGGGATGGAACGGCGGACCAGCCGGTGGCGAGAGTCGCGAGTTTGTGCATTAAACCCGGTTTTTATGAAACAATCGAGGCGTTACTGAACGTAATCAACGCTGAAATTGTACAACTGAAACTGGACGTTGGATTAAGACTAACGTATGATCCATTTGCACGCGTTGTAACATGTGACAGTAAACTGTTGTATCAAATCCACGCCGGTTCTAAGCTGACATGGATACTGGGTTTACAGCCTAAAACTAATATTTCTAAACCATGCGCCGACATCAAAGGAGGCCAATATACGATGTACGTGTACACAGACATTATCGAACACCAACGGGTCGGGGATAGTTATGTACCGCTACTTCGCACTGTTGAAATGAAGGGTTATAACAATGAGGTTGTCCCAATACGATACGAGAAACACGATTACGTACCATTGTGCAAAACACATTTTGGTCGTTCTTTATCTCTATGGCTATCGTGTCAAAATGTGTTTTGCACAATGGTACGTAATCGGGTAATCAGGTCCCGTCTTAGAGGTAGAGGCCACGGATCCTCCGTGAGCATCTCTTGAAGTTCCGGGTACCAAGTTCTTCTTGGCCAATCCGGAGCCACTAGTATCGTTCTTACTCCCTTTTGCCGTATAATTCTCAGTACTTTTGGTATGAGAGGCAGAGGAGGGAACACATACACTGACTGGAACACCCACGGTGTTACCAGAGCGTCCACAGCTATTGCCTGAGGGTCTCTTGACCTGGCGCAATACCTGTCCAGTTTTTTGTTGAGGCGGGACGCCATCATATCCACCATTGGTTTTTCCCAACGGTTCACAATCATGTGGAAGACTTCTGGATGAAGTCCCCACTCTCCCGGGTGTAGATCGTGTCTGCTGAGGAAGTCTGCTTCCCAGTTGTCCACTCCCGGAATGAATACTGCTGACAGTGCTATCACATGATCTTCCGCCCAGCGAAGAATCCTTGCAGCTTCTGCCATTGCTGTCCTGCTTCTTGTGCCGCCCTGTCTGTTTACGTGGGCGACTGCCGTGATGTTGTCCGACTGGATCAACACCGGCTGACCCTGAAGCAGGGGTTTTGCCAGACTTAGAGCATTGTAAATCGCTCTTAGCTCCAGTATATTTATGTGAAGAGACATCTCCAGGCTTGACCATACTCCCTGGAAGTTTCTTCCCTGTGTGACCGCTCCCCAGCCTCTCAGACTGGCATCCGTGGTCACCAGGACCCAGTCCTGTATGCCGAATCTGCGGCCCTCTAACAGATGAGCACTCTGCAACCACCACAGAAGAGACACCCTTGTCCGTGGCGATAAGGTTATCCGCTGATGCATCTGCAGATGTGATCCGGACCATTTGTCCAGCAGATCCCACTGAAAAGTTCGTGCGTGGAATCTGCCGAATGGAATCGCTTCGTAAGAAGCCACCATCTTTCCCAGGACTCTTGTGCATTGATGCACAGTCACTTTCCCTGGTTTTAGGAGGTTCCTGACAAGTTCGGATAACTCCCTGGCTTTCTCCTCCGGAAGAAACACCTTTTTCTGAACCGTGTCCAGAATCATTCCCAGGAACAGCAGACGTGTCGTCGGGGTCAACTGAGATTTTGGAAAATTCAGAATCCACCCGTGTTGTTGCAGCACTAGTCGGGTTAGTGCTACTCCGTCCTCCAGCTGTTCTCTGGACCTTGCCCTTATCAGGAGATCGTCCAAGTAAGGGATAATTAATACGCCTCTTCTTCGCAGAAGAATCATCATTTCGGCCATTACCTTGGTAAAGACCCGAGGTGCCGTGGACAATCCAAACGGCAGCGTCTGAAACTGATAATGACAGTTTTGCACCATGAACCTGAGGTACCCTTGATGTGAAGGGCAAATTGGGACATGCAGGTAAGCATCCTTTATGTCCAGGGACACCATAAAGTCCCCTTCTTCCAGATTCGCTATCACTGCTCTGAGTGACTCCATCTTGAACTTGAATTTTTGTATGTACAGGTTCAAAGATTTCAGATTTAGAATAGGTCTTACCGAGCCGTCCGGCTTCGGTACCACAAATAGCGTGGAGTAATACCCCTTTCCCTGTTGTAGCAGGGGTACCTTGACTATCACCTGCTGAGAAAACAGCTTGTGAATGGCTTCCAATACCGTCGCCCTGTCTGAGGGAGACGTTGGCAAAGCAGACTTTAGGAACCTGCGAGGGGGAGACTTCTAGAATTCCAACCTGTAACCCTGAGATACTACCTGCAGGATCCAGGGGTCCACCTGTGAGCAAGCCCACTGTGCGCTGAAATTCTTGAGTCGACCACCCACCGCTCCTGAGTCCGCTTGTAAGGCCCCAGCGTCATGCTGAGGGCTTTGCAGAACCCTGAGAGGGCTTCTGTTCCTGGGCAGGGGCTGCTTGCTGCCCTCTCTTACCCCTTCCTCTGCCCCGAGGCAGATATGACTGTCCTTTTGTCCGCTTGTTCTTATAGGACCGAAAGGACTGCGGCTGAAAAGACGGTGTCTTTTTCTGTTGGGAGGGGGTCTGAGGTAAAAAGGTGGATTTTCCGGCAGTTGCCGTGGCCACCAGATCCGATAGACCGACGCCAAATAATTCCTCTCCTTTATACGGCAATACTTCCATATGTCGTTTGGAATCCGCATCACCTGACCACTGTCGCGTCCATAAACTCCTTCTGGCAGATATGGACATCGCATTTACTCTCGATGCCAGAGTGCAAATATCTCTCTGAGCATCTCGCATATAAAGGAAAGCATCCTTTAATTGCTCTATAGTCAATAAAATACTGTCCCTATCCAGGGTATCAATATTTTCAGTCAGGGAATCCAACCAGACGACCCCAGCACTGCACATCCAGGCTGAGGCGATGGCTGGTCGCAGTATAACACCAGTATGTGTGTATATACTTTTTAGGGTAGTTTCCAGTCTCCTATCAGCTGGATCCCTGAGGGCGGCCGTATCAGGAGACGGTAACGCCACTTGTTTTGATAAGCGTGTGAGCGCCTTATCCACCCTAGGGGGTGTTTCCCAGCGCGCCCTAACCTCTGGCGGGAAAGGGTATAATGCTAATAACTTTTTTGAAATTAGCACTTTTCTATCTGGGTTAACCCACGCTTCATCACATACATCATTTAATTCCTCCGATTCAGGAAAAACTACAGGTAGTTTTTTCACCCCCCACATAATACCCCTTTTTGAGGTACTTGCAGTATCAGAGATATGCAAAGCCTCCTTCATTGCCGTGATCATATAACGTGTGGCCCTACTTGAAAATACGTTTGTTTCATCACCGTCGACACTAGATTCAGTGTCTGTGTCTGGGTCTGTGTCGACCGACTGAGGTAAAGGGCGCTTTACAGCCCCTGACGGTGTCTGAGACGCCTGGGCAGGTACTAACTGGTTTGCCGGCCGTCTCATGTCGCCAACTGATTTTTGTAATGTGCTGACATTATCACGTAATTCCATAAACAAAGCCATCCATTCCGGTGTCGACTTCCTGGGGGGTGACATCACCATTATCGGCAATTGCTCTGCCTCCACACCAACATCGTCCTCATACATGTCGACACACACGTACCGACACACAGCAGACACACAGGGAATGCTCTTATCGAAGACAGGACCCCACTAGCCCTTTGGGAAGACAGAGGGAGAGTTTGCCAGCACACACCCAAGCGCTATAATATATATGGGAACAACCTTATATAAGTGTTGTTCCTTATAGCAGCTTAAATATATCAAAATATCGCCAAAAAATGCCCCCCCTCTCTGTTTTACCCTGTTTCTGTAGTGCAGTGCAGGGGAGAGTCCTGGGAGCCTTCCTCACAGCGGAGCTGAGCAGGAAAATGGCGCTGTGTGCTGAGGAGAATAAGCCCCGCCCCCTATTTCGGCGGGCTTTTCTCCCGGAGTTTTAGATATCTGGCATGGGTTAAATACATACATATAGCCTCAATGGCTATATGTGATGTATTCTTTTGCCATAAAGGTATTAAATATTGCTGCCCAGGGCGCCCCCAGCAGCGCCCTGCACCCTCCGTGACCGCTTGGTGTGAAGTGTGTGACAACAATGGCGCACAGCTGCAGTGCTGTGCGCTACCTTCATGAAGACTGAAGAGCCTTCTGCCGCCTGTTTCCGGACCTTCAATCTTCAGCATCTGTAAGGGGGGTCGGCGGCGCGGCTCCGGGACGAACCCCAGGGTGAGACCTGTGTTCCGACTCCCTCTGGAGCTAATGGTGTCCAGTAGCCTAAGAATCCAATCCATCCTGCACGCAAGTGAGTTGAAATTCTCTCCCCTAAGTCCCTCGATGCAGTGAGCCTGTTGCCAGCAGGACTCACTGAAAATAAAAAACCTAAAAACTTTCTAAGCAGCTCTTTAGGAGAGCCACCTAGATTGCACCCTGCTCGGACGGGCACAAAAACCTAACTGAGGCTTGGAGGAGGGTCATAGGGGGAGGAGCCAGTACACACCACCTAATCCTAAAGCTTTATTTTTGTGCCCTGTCTCCTGCGGAGCCGCTATTCCCCATGGTCCTGACGGAGTCCCCAGCATCCACTTAGGACGTTAGAGAAATGTGCGGTATAAGTGTAAGGAATGTTATGGGTTTAATTATATGTGTATAAAGGCATTAATAACGTGTGGCATATGTGTAAGGGACATTATGTTTGTCATTATGTGTATAAGGGTACTAATAATGTGTGACATAAGTGTAAGGGACATTATGGGGGAATTCAAATGTTTGAAAAGTCAGTTGGTTGTCTGTTTTTTCCTGTCTATTAGATAGGAAAAAACAGACACCCAAATGACTTTTCAAACAATTGAATAGCCCCCAATGTGTGTACTTATGTGTATAAGGGCATTAATAATGTGAGGCAAATGTTTAAGGGACATTATGTGTATAAGGGCATTAATAAAGTTTGGCATAATATGTTAGGCACATTATGTGTAAGGGGTATTACTGTGTTATATAATGTGTATAAAGGCATTACTAATGTGTGGCAATATGTGTATAAGGTGCTCTATTGTGTGGCATAACATGTAGAAAGCGGCATATGGTCTAATGTGAATAAAGAGCAATAGGGTGTGGTATAATGAAAATAAGGAGCAATTCAGTGTGGTGTAATGTGGATAAGGGGCACTACTGTAAGGAGTAACGTATATAAAGTGACACTACTGTGTGGTCTAATGTGAATAAAGAGCAATATGGTGTGGTGTAATGTGAATAAGGGGCACTACTGTGAGGAGTAATGTAAGTGGTACTACTGTGTGATGTATCGTGAATTAGAGACAATGGGCCTAATTCAGATCTCTTCGCCGTCTAGCAATTTTCGCTGCGCTGCGAACAGGTAACTACTGTGCATGCGTATGCACAGCAATGCACAGGTGCGCCGTACGGGTACAAACAGCATCGATGTTTTGCACAGGTTCTAGTGTCGATTCCATTTGCACGGGCGTTCGCAAGGAGACTGACAGGAAGGAGGCGTTTCTGGGTGTCAACTGACCGTTTTCTGGGAGTGTTTGGAAAAACGCAGGTGTGTCAAAGCGTTTGCAGGGTGGGTGTCTGACATCCATTCCGGGCTTGAATAGGCTGAAGTGATCGCAGCGGCTGAGTAAGGTCAGAGCTACTCAGAAACTGCACAAGCTGTTTTGGTACAGGGCGTCTGCACACGCGTTTGCCCACTTGCAAAGCTAAAATACACAGAGTCTATCTGTTCGCAGCACTGCAAAAAATAGCCTGCGAGCGAACATATCTAAATTAGGCCCTCTATCGCATGATATAATGTGAATGAAGTTGCAGTACTGTGTGACATAATTTGAATTGGGAGGACTATTGTGTGGTCATGCCCCTTCCCAGAAAGAACACACCCCTCTTTGGGCTGTGCGCTGAATGTGCAAACTGTTCCTATTTAAAATATAGTGGGTAGGAGCACCAAAATGAGGACTGCTATGGGTAAGGGGTGATGGTGCTGGGAAAGGGTTGCAGGATCAGAGGCGGAACTAGCGGTGGTGCTAGGGTGCACCAGCCAAAATCTTGCCTAGGGCATCATATTGGTTAGGGCAGGCTCTTGTAACGCAGCAGCCCCGATCACGCCCCACCGGTTCACGCTGGCACGCTCCCATTTCTAAGCCACGCCCCCGCAATGCTCCATCCCTGCTTTGGAAAAGGAGCGTTACCCCCCCCCTGCCCTGCAAACACCTCTGCCTGATTGACAGGCAGAGGCGGTCTCATTTCTGCGGGCACCCACAGAAAATTCGAGCGCATGCACAGGACGTGCCCTGCGCATGCGCCCAAATCTTTTTAGTAATTTTTGCTGTTTGATCGCATATTGCGATCCAACCTGAATCGGGCCCATAGAACACCCCCTACCGCCCATTGGACATCAAAGCACCCGCTGATAGCAATCCCCCACCCCTACTGCTGCAGGATGGATAGGGGCCCCAGTGCACTGCTGTGCTCAGAGGCCTACACTGCTGTTAAGACAGCCCTGGTTTGTGTGTGTGTGTGTGTGTGTGTGTGTGTGTTATACTTACTTCAGCCTCCAGAGCAGCTGCTTACACCTGGCTATGGGCCTGTCACCCACGCTGTGTTCTTCTCCTACTGCGGACATTTGGATTCGGGGAGGGGCAGAGCGTAGGTTGTACAGAATGATGCAGTCACTGCAGCATGCCAATGCCTGGTTGCCTGGCGGCAGCGGGAACGCGGCTGTGGGGGTGCTGACTATCTAAGGATGTATGGGTGTTTCTGCACCCCATTCCGACACACAGAATGATTATCTAAGGTGGTCTGCATTCAATTCTGAAACCCAGCACGGCTATCTAAAGATGTCTCTGTGTTTTGCACACCAGCATGGTACCCAGAATGGGTATCTAAGGTGGTCTGCTGCCCGTTTCGGAACCCAGAATGGGTATCTAAGGGGATCTACATCCTATTCTGGCACCCGGCACAGCTATCTAAGGTGGCCTGCGCCCTATTCCGGTACCTGGAATGGCTAGCTATGGTGATCTGCTGCCTGAACCGGCACCCTGAATGGCTGTGTAATGTGGTCTCTGTGTTTTGCAACTCCTTCCAGCATCCGGAACGGCTATGTAAGGTGGCCTGTGGACCATTCCGGCACCTGGAACGGCTATCTAAGGTGGCCTGCGCCCTATTCTGACACACGGAATGGCTATCTACAGTGATCTGCTTCCTGTTCTGGCACCCGGAATGGCTGTGTAATGTGGTCTGGATATTCTACACCCCGTTCCGGCACCCGGAACGGTTGTCTATGATAGTTTGAGCCCTTTTCCGGAACAGCTATCTAAGGTGGACTGCGCCCCGTTCTGGCACCCGGAATGGCTATCTACGGTGATCTGCTGCCTGGTCCGGCACCCGGAATGGCTATCGACGGTGATCTGCTGCCTGATCCCGCACCGGGAATGGCTGTTTAATGTGGTCTGGGTGTTCTGCACCCCATTCTGGTACCCGGTACGGCTATCTAAGGTGGACTGCGCCCCATTTTGGCACTCGGAACGGCTATCTAAGGTGGACTGTGCCCCATTCCGGCACCCGGAATGCTATCTACGGTGATCTGCTGCCTGGTCCGTCAACCACAATGGCTGTGTAATGTGGTCTGGGTTTTCAACACCTCTTTCCTGCACCCGGAATGACCATCTAAGGGGGCCTGCGTCAAATTCCGGCACACGGAATGGCTATCTACGTTGATCTGCTGCCCATTACGGCACATGGAATGGTTGCGTAATGTGGTCTGGGTGTTCTGCACCCTGTTGTGGTACCCGGTACGGCTATCTAAGGTGGACTGCACCCTGTTTCGGCACCCGGAATGGCTATCTAGAGTGATCTGCTCTTGGTTCCGGCACCCAGATTTTTTGCGTAATGTGGTCTAGGTGTTCTGCACCCCGTTCCGGTAACCGACACGGCTATATAATGTGGTCTGCACCCCATTCCGGCACCCGGAATGGCTGTCTATGGTGGTCTGTGCCTGCTCTGTCACCAGGAATGCCTATCTATGGTAGTATGCGGCCCATTCCAGCACCTGGATTGGCTATCTACAGTAATCTCCTGACCATTCCAACACCCCTTCTGACTGTGTTCTTCACCCCCTTCCGGGACGACAATCTATGGTGGTCTGCTGCCTGTTCAGGCACCCGGAGTGGCTATCAAAGGTGGTCTGCAGCCCGTTCCAGCACCCGTTCTGGCTGTGTAAGGTAGTCCTGGTGTTATGCACCTCCTTCCAGCACCCAGAACGACTATGTAAGGTGGTCTGCAGCCCATTCCGGCAACCAGAACTGCTATCTAAGGTGGACTGCGCCCCGTTCCAGGAACCAGAAATGGGTATCTAAGGTGGTTTGCATCCTATTCCATCTATGAGCCCTATTCCGGCACCCGGAACAGGTATCTAAGGTGGTCTGCGCCCTATTCCGGCAACCGGAACAGCTATCTAAGGTTGTCTGGGTGTTCTGTACACCATTCCGGCACATGAAACCGCTATCTAAGATGGTCTGCATCCCGTTCCGGCACCCGGACCGGTTGTCTAAGATGGTTTGAGCCCTGTTCCGGCACCCGAAACAGGTATATAAGGTGGTCTGCGCCCTTTTCCGGCACCCGGAACAGGTATCTAAGGTTGTCTGGGTGTCCTGCACACCATTCCGGCACATGAAACCGCTATCTAAAATGGTCCGCCTACTGTTCCGGCACCCGGACCGGTTGTCTAAGATGGTTTGAGCCCTGTTCCGGCACCCAGAACAGGTATCTAAGGTGGTCTGCGCCCTTTTCCGGCACCCGGAACAGCTATCTAAGGTTGTCTGGGTGTCCTGCACACCATTCCGGCACCTGAAACCGCTATATAAGATGGTCTGCATCCTGTTCCGGCACCCGGACCGGTTGTCTAAAATGGTTTGAGCCCTGTTCCGGCACCCGGAACAGGTATCTAAGGTGGTCTGCGGCCTTTCAAGGCACCCTGAACAGCTGTCTAAGGTTGTCTGGGTGTTCTGTACACCATTCCGGCACCTGAAACCGCTATCTAAGATGGTCTGCATACTGTTCCGGCACCCGGACCGGTTGTCTAAGATGGTTTGAGCCCTGTTTCGGCACCCGGAACAGGTATCTAAGGTGTTCTGCGCCCTATTCCGGCACCCTGAACAGCTATCTAAGGTTGTCTGGGTGTTCTGTACACCATTCCGGCACATGAAACCACTATCTAAGATGGTCTGCATCCTGTTCCGGCACCCGGACCGGTTGTCTAAGATGGTTTGAGCCCTGTTTTGGCACCCGGAACAGGTATCTAAGGTGGTCTGCGGCCTTTCAAGGCACCCTGAACAGCTATATAAGTTTGTCTGGGTGTCTCGCACACCATTCCGGTACCTGAAACGGCTATCTAAGGTGGTCTGCCTCCTGTTCCGGCATCCGGACCGGTTGTCTAAGATGGTTTGAGCCCTGTTCCGGCACCCGGAACAGGTATCTAAGGTGGTCTGCGCCCTATTCTGGCTCCCTGAAAGGCTATCTAAGGTTGTCTGGGTGTCCTGCACACAATTCCGGCACATGAAACAGCTATTTAAGGTGGTATGCATCCTGTTCCGGAACCCGGAACAGGTATCTAAGATGGTCTGCCCCCCATTCCGGGACCGATATCTAAGGATGTCCTATTTCGGCACCAATAGCATATAAGTTTGTCTGGGTGTTCTGCACCCAATTCTACCAACCGGAATGGATATAACGGCGCCCCACCCCACAGGGGCGTGGAAAGCCATGCTGGGCCCCAGTAATGTAATGCGGTGTGGCCTAAATTGGGTGCGTATCTACACCTCTGAAAGATATGATTAATTAAAGTATTAATTGTGTGCAATTTATGCAAAGGGGCCAGGTTGCTTAATCGGAAGCAGGTCCCTCCTCTTCGGCCGACGGCGCCATCTGCCCAGTGACATCTGGGAACATGACGCATGTGCACTACAGGACGCTGCCCAGTACCGCCAAGCGTAAGTATATTTGGGAAAGGGGATGTGGACTCCCCTGTCGGGCCCCTCCAGCAGCCTGGGACAGGGTAATTAATACCTGATTACCCGCCTCTTGGCACCACTGCATGTGGCGCTGCTCATAAATATTAGTTTTAGAATCCCCTGTCGGGCCCCTCCAGCAGCCTGGGACAGGGTAATTAATACCTGATTACCCGCCTCTTGGCACCACTGCATGTGGCGCTGCTCATAAATATTAGTTTTAATTATATTTTTTTATAAAGGCGGCGTGGTTACACCCCCTACCCTCCCAACAAAAACAATGGGCAAGTGGTCATTTATTATTATTTATTTATATATTTATACTGCTCTAAAAAAGAAAAGAAAAAACCTCCCTATGCAGCCAGTGTGTGAAATAGATGAGCTGCAGCACCAGCAGCTATGTCCGTTCTCCCCCCTCCATCCCTCTGCCCGAGTGTAGTACCAGCGGGGTAGGTGGGAGGCTGTCAGCCCTGCACAGCGGTTCCCCTGTGTGACAGCAGCGCACAGACAGCGCCACTGTGCAGGGCTGACAGCCTCCTAGCAGTGCAGCAGCCGGCAGGGATTTCTCCCTCCCCACTGACAGCCCGTCCGCGGACCCGCCCCCCGGACGGGGACGCGCTTTCACAGCTCCCCAGCGGCAGAGGTCGCTGCAGGGAGCTGATCCGGTCCGGCATTCCGGAGTTTGGTCCGGTCCGGTTTTCACCTAATCCCTATAATATATAAAAATAGAACAAATACAGACAGCATCAGCTATCTGATACATGTCTGTGGCGTCTGGCAATAGAGATTGGAATCCTACCTGCTGTGTATTAATATTATAGGACACTGAATGCAAGTACTATCAACACAGAGGAGCATTTAATTGTCCTATGCTATCATTGCATCTGTGTAACAGCTCTTGAACTGCCCTATATTCCACATAGATATGAGGGATGTGAAATGTAACATAGGTATGAGCTCATCACAGATATAATTTAATATCAGCCGAGCACGGATACATCATTTCTCTTTAGGGACGTATAACACATAAACACCTAATAAATCTAACAAGGGAATGTGATTTAATCCCTTTTTGAATGGTCTAGGTATGACTAATGTGCAATTTTGCTATTAACTTAAAAGGTTATTTGTTACAATAAATAACGTTACATGCGTGCATATATACATATGAGGAACCATATATAGGAAAAACTTCCACTGTGCTTTATTGCCTATGATAAGTAATTTCCATAATTGCATTCCATCTGGAAGGAGGTACTGCAGACCTCTAAGGATATGGTGGTAGAGTTACAACACAGCAAGACATTTTGTTTAATTGTATCGGTTACAACATTTTGCTGTGTATTAAATGATATCAAGTGTATCAACTAGAAGCAACGGTTATCTTTGGCAGGAGAGAAACACAGGAGTAATGCCCATGTTGGGAATTTTTGTCCCTACTAAATAATCAGAATAAGGTTGTGGCAGGTTTATGAAGAATTATAATACTGATTAGGGATTGTTATACCTATTATAAAGAATATACATATATATCCCAATTATATTCTTCCGAGGAATATAGCAGTGGAATACGATCCGTATACAAAATACTAATCAATAATAGGCGGCACACGGCTTAGTTTTTAATTTTCTTTATTATTTGGCACTAGGACAGAACAAATCCTCTTTCTTTCTTTGTTTTGTCCATTTCTCTCATTCACGTCTACACTATCTTTTATGAATTTTATATTTCACTTTTACGGCCCAATTAGGGGTCATAATACTTCATATGGGATACTAATAAAGTTGACACATTCCATATGGGTATTGGTAGGTACTAAGAATTAAATGTTAATACATATATATATATATAAAAAAAGTATAAAGACACAGATCCAATATTAGGAATTCTTGTTGGTCCTGGGAGTGAGTGCACCCAGAGAAACTGATCCCTTTTTCTTCACCTTTTCTGTATATATTTAAGGATCAGTGGGTAGCACCAGTCTATAATTGCATATCTGTATTGTATACAGTTATTGAGAGACTATACTCCTACAAATATTATTCATTATCAAATTAAGCTGGTGCGGGAATTCTTTGTTTCTTTTACATACCAATTCTATAAGATTCTGTTATTACACCCCCTTCCAGATTCCCCGTTACTACATACCACTTCTATCAGATTCTGTTATTACACCCCCTTCCAGATTCCACGTTACTACATACCACTTCTATCAGATTCTGTTATTGCACCCCCTTCCAGATTCCACGTTACTACATACCACTTCTATCAGATTCTGTTATTACACCCCCTTCCAGATTCCCCGTTACTACATACCACTTCTATCAGATTCTGTTATTACACCCCCTTCCAGATTCCCCGTTACTACATACCACTTCTATCAGATTCTGTTATTACACCCCCTTCCAGATTCCACGTTACTACATACCACTTCTATCAGATTCTGTTATTACACCCCCTTCCAGATTCCACGTTACTACATACAACTTTACCAGATTATATATTACACCCCCTTCCAGATTCCACTCTACTACATACCACTTCTATCAGATTCTGTTATTACACCCCCTTCCAGATTCCACATCTCCTATATATTTGTCCAGATCTGTGACTCTATGACTCATTTGCTAACGCTGGGCGTGGCTAGGAGCTCTGAGGCAGAGTCACAGATTTGGATAGGAGAGACCAGGCCTGCAAGGGTGGCGGTACGCTCGGGTATGGCGTACCATTAATAATCTAGCCACCAGTACGCCGTACTCGCGGGCCGCCACACACACACACACACACACACACACACACACACACACACACACACAGCCACTGTTAGCGGCTATTACTGTAAAAGCCCCCGATGTGCTCCTCCTCCCTGTCCCAGCCCGCTGCTGAGTCAGGGTCGGGGGAAGGAGAGGAGAGCGCAGCGCGGTCCCGTCCCTCAGTGCTGCTCAATCAGACTTTGGTCTCCGGCCACGGCGTGTATCTTCTCAACTGAGCACCAGTTCGTTAAGCAAACATAGCTCACGGACCGGCAGCCGCGGCTCCTAATTGGTTAACGAACAGATGCCTCATTTCAAAACATACACGCCGCCGCCAGAGACCACCAGAGTCTGACTGAGCAGCACTGAGGGATGGGACTGCGCTGCACTCTCCTCTCCTTCCCCCGACCCTGACACAGCAGCAGTGGGAGGGAGGTGGGAGGTGGGTGGGGCATATGTATCTCTGGCACATGCATATCTGGCACTGCGAGGCACACCTATAACTGGCACTGCGGGGCATCTCTGGCACATGCATATCTGGCACTGCGGGGCACACCTATAACTGGCACTGCGGGGCATCTCTGGCACATGCATATCTGGCACTGCGAGGCACACCTATAACTGGCACTGCAGGGCACACGTATAACTGGCACTGCGGGGCATCTCTGGCACATGCACATCTGGCACTGCGGGGCACACGTATAACTGGCACTGCGGGGCATATCTGGCACCGTGAGGCACATGTAAAAAAATAATAATTTACTTACCGATAATTCTATTTCTCATAGTCCGTAGTGGATGCTGGGGACTCCGAAAGGACCATGGGGAATAGCGGCTCCGCAGGAGACTGGGCACAAAGTAAAAGCTTTAGGACTAGCTGGTGTGCACTGGCTCCTCCCCCTATGACCCTCCTCCAAGCCTCAGTTAGGATACTGTGCCCGGACGAGCGTACACAATAAGGAAGGATTTTGAATCCCGGGTAAGACTCATACCAGCCACACCAATCACACCGTACAACCTGTGATCTGAACCCAGTTAACAGTATGATAACAGAGGAGCCTCTGAAAAGATGGCTCACTACAGCAATAACCCGATTTTTGTACCAATAACTATGTACCAGTATTGCAGACAATCCGCACTTGGGATGGGCGCCCAGCATCCACTACGGACTACGAGAAATAGAATTATCGGTAAGTAAATTCTTATTTTCTCTAACGTCCTAGTGGATGCTGGGGACTCCGAAAGGACCATGGGGATTATACCAAAGCTCCCAAACGGGCGGGAGAGTGCGGATGACTCTGCAGCACCAAATGAGAGAACTCCAGGTCCTCCTCAGCCAGGGTATCAATTTTGTAGAATTTTACAAACGTATTTGCTCCTGACCAAGTAGCTGCTCGGCAAAGTTGTAAAGCCGAGACCCCTCGGGCAGCCGCCCAAGATGAGCCCACTTTCCGTGTGGAATGGGCTTTTACAGATTTTGGCTGTGGCAGGCCTGCCACAGAATGTGCAAGCTGAATTGTACTGCAAATCCAACGAGCAATCGTCTGCTTAGAAGCAGGAGCACCAAGCTTGTTGGGTGCATACAGGATAAACAGCGAGTCAGATTTTCTGACTCCAGCCGTCCTGGAAACATATTTCCAGGGCCCTGACTACGTCCAGCAACTTGGAGTCCTCCAAGTCCCTAGTAGCCGCAGGCACCACAATAGGTTGGTTTAAGTGAAATGCTGAAAACACCTTAGGGAGAAATTGAGGACGAGTCCTCAATTCCGCCCTGTCCGAATGGAAAATCAGATAAGGGCTTTTACAGGATAAAGCCGCCAATTCTGACACGCGCCTGGCCCAGGCCAGGGCCAACAGCATGACCACTTTCCATGTGAGATATTTTAACTCCACAGATTTAAGTGGTTCAAACCAATGTGACTTTTGGAATCCCAAAAAAAAACTACATTGAGATCCCAAGTGCCACTGGAGGCACAAAAGGAGGCTGTATATGCAGTACCCCTTTTACAAACGTCTGAACTTCAGGGACTGAAGCTAGTTCTTTTTGGAAGAAAATTGACAGGGCCGAAATTTGAACCTTAATGGACCCCAATTTCAGGCCCATAGACACTCCTGTTTGCAGGAAATGTAGGAATCGACCCAGTCGAATTTCCACCGTCGGGCCTTACTGGCCTCGCACCACGCAACATATTTTCGCCAATTGCGGTGATAATGTTTTTGCGGTTACATCCTTCCTGGCTTTGATCAGGATAGGGATGACTTCACCTGGAATGCCCTTTTTCCTTCAGGATCCGGCGTTCAACCGCCATGCCGTCAAACGCAGCCGCGGTAAGTCTTGGAACAGACAGGGTCCTTGCTGGAGCAGGTCCCTTCTTAGAGGTAGAGGCCACGGATCCTCCGTGAGCATCTCTTGAAGTTCCGGTTACCAAGTCCTTCTTGGCCAATCCGGAGCCACGAATATAGTGCTTACTCCTCACCATCTTATCAATCTCAGTACCTTGGGTATGAGAGGCAGAGGAGGAAACACATACCCTGACTGGTACACCCACGGTGTTACCAGAGCGTCTACAGCTATTGCCTGAGGGTCCCTGGACCTGGCGCAATACCTGTCGAGTTTTTCCCAACGGTTTATAATCCTGTGGAAGACTTCTGGGTGATGTCCCCACTCTCCCCAGGTGGAGGTCGTGCTGAGGAAGTCTGCTTCCCAGTTGTCCACTCCCGGAATGAATACTGCTGACAGTGCTATCCCATGATTTTCCGCCCAGCGAAGAATCCTTGCAGCTTCTGTCATTGCCCTTCTGCTTCTTGTGCCACCCTGTCTGTTTACGTGGGTGACTGCCGTGATGTTGTCCGACTGGATCAACACCGGCTGTCCTTGAAGCAAAGGTCTTGCTAAGCTTAGAGCATTGTAAATGTCCCTTAGCTTCAGGATATTTATGTGAAGTGATGTCTCCAGGCTTGACCATAAGTCCTGGATATTCCTTCCCTGTGTGACTGCTCCCCAGCCTCGCAGGCTGGCATCTGTGGTTACCAGGACCCAGTCCTGAATGCCGAATCTGCGGCCCTCTAGAAGATGAGCACTCTGCAACCACCACAGGAGGGACACCCTTGTCCTTGGTGACAGGGTTATCCGCTGATGCATCTGAAGATGCGACCCGGACCATTTGTCCAGCAGGTCCCACTGGAAAGTTCTTGCGTGGAATCTGCCAAATGGGATTGCTTCGTAGGAAGCCCCCATTTTACCCTGAACCCTTGTGCATTGATGCACTGAGACTTGGCTCGGTTTGAGGAGGTTCCTGACTAGCTCGGATAACTCCCTGGCTTTCTCCTCCGGGAGAAACACCTTTTTCTGGACTGTGTCCAGGATCAGCCCTAGGAACAGAAGACACGTCGACGGAACCAGCTGCGATTTTGGAATATTGAGAATCCAATCGTGCTGCCGCAACACTATCTGAGATAGTGCTACACCGACCTCCAACTGTTCCCTGGATCTTACCCTTATCAGGGAATCGTCCAAGTAAGGGATAACTAAAATTCCCTTCCTTCGAAGGAACATCATCATTTCGGCCATTACCTTGGTAAAGACCCGGGGTGCCGTGGACCATCCCTACGGCAGCGTCTGAACCGATAGTGACAGTTCTGTACCATAAACCTGAGGTACCCTTGGTGAGAAGGGTAAATTTTGACATGAAGGTAAGCATCCTTGATGTCCCGAGACATCATGTAGTCCCCTTCTTCCAGGTTCGCAATCACTGCTCTGAGTGACTCAATCTTGAATTTGAACCTCTGTATGTAAGTGTTCAAAGATTTTAGAATCGGTCTCACCGAGCCGTCTGGCTTCGGTACCACAATAGTGTGGAATAATACCCCGTTCCCTGTTGCAGGAGGGGTACCTTGATTATCACCTGCTGGGAATACAGCTTGTGAATGGCTTCCAAAACTGCCTCCCTGTCAGAGGGAGACGTCGGTAAAGTCGACTTTTGGAAACGGCGAGGGGGAGACGTCTCGAAATCCAATATGTACCCCTGAGATATTACCTGAAGGATCCAGGAGTCTACTTGCGAGTGAGCCCACTGCGCACTGAAATTCATTGAGAACGGGCCCCCACCGTGCCTGAGCTTGTAAAGCCCTAGCGTCATACTGAGGGCTTGGCAGAGGCTGGAAAGGGTTTCTGTTCCTGGGAACTGGCTGATCTCTGCAGCCTTTTTCCTCTCCCTCTGTCACGAGCAGAAAAAAGGAACCTTTTGTCCGCTTGCCAACAAAGGACTGCGCCTGATAATACGGAGTCTTATTTTGAGAGGCGACCTGGGGTACAAACGTGGATTTCCCAGCTGTTGCCGTGGCCACCAGGTCTAAAAGACCGACCCCAAATGTCCCCTTTCAAAGGCAATACTTCCAAATGACGTTTGGAATCCGCATCACCTGACCATTTTACTGGTAGAATTGGACAACGCACTTATACTTGATGCCAGTCGGCAATTATTCCGCTGTGCATCATGCATATATAGAGATGCATCTTTTAAATGCTCTATAGGCAATAATATACTATCCTTATCTAGGATATCAATATTTCCAGTCAGGGAATCCGACCATGCCAACCCAGCACTGCACCTCCAGGCTGAGGCGATAGCTGGTCGCAGTATAACACCAGTATGTGTGTAAATACCTTTTTTTGGATACCCTCCTGCTTTCTATCAGCAGGATCCTTAAGGGCGGCCATCTCATGAGAGGGTAGAGCCCTTGTTCTTACAAGCGTGTGAGCGCCTTATCCCCCCTAGGGGGTGTTTCCCAATGCATCCTAACCTCTGGCGGGAAAGGGTATGCAGCCAATACTTTAAGAAATTATTAATTGTTATCGGGGGGAAACCCACGCATCATCACACATTTTATTTCTCAGATTCAGGAAAACTACAGGTAGTTTTTCCCTCACCGAACATAATACCCCTTTTTTGGTGGTACTCGTATTATCAGAAATGTATAAAACATTTTCCATTGTCTCAATCATGTAACGTGTGGCCCTACTGGAAATCACGGATGTCTCTTCACCGTCGACACAGGAGTCAGTATCCGTGTCGGCGTCTGTATCTGCCATCTGCCTGACGGCCTATGAGACGTCTGGACAGGCACAAGCTGAGTAGCCGGCTGTCTCATGTCAACCACTGTTTTTTTATATATAGAGCTGACACTGTCATGTAATTTTCAACAGTACATCCACTCAGGTGTCGACCCCCTAGGGGGTGACATCACTGTTACAGACACTCTGCTCCGCCTCCACATCATTTTCCTCCTCATACATGTCGACACACACGTACCGACACCCAGCACACACACAGGGAATGCTCTGATAGAGGACAGGACCCACTTAGCCCTTTGGGGAGACAGAGGGAGAGTTTGCCAGCACACACCAGAGCGCTATATATGTATAGGGACAACCTTACAATAAGTGTCTATCCCTTATAGCTGCTTATATCTGTTATTTTGCCAAATAAGTGCCCCCCTCTCTTTTTTACCCTGTTTCTGTAGTTGCAGGATGCAGGGGAGATTCTGGGAGCCTTCCTACCAGCGGAGCTGTGTGGGAAAAATGGCGCTGTGTGCTGAGATAGGCCCCGCCCCCTTTACGGCGGGCTCTTCTCCCGCTTTTTACTGGAAAACTGGCAGGGGTTAAATACATCCATATAGCCCAGGAGCTATATGTGATGTATTTTTCGCCAACTAAGGTAAATTCATTGCTTCCCAGGACGCCCCCCCCCCCAGCGTCCTGCACCCTCAGTGAACGGAGTGTGAAGTGTGCTGAGAGCAATGGCGCACAGCTGCAGTGCTGTGCGCTACCTTATGAAGACAGGAAAGTCTTCTGCCGCTGATTTATGGACCTCTTCTTGCTTCAGCATCTGTAAGAGGGCCGGCGGCGCGGCTTCGGGACCCATCCATGGCTGGGCCTGTGATCGTCCCTCTGGAGCTAATGTCCAGTAGCCTAAGAAGCCCAATCCACTCTGCAGTCAGGCGAGTTCGCTTCTTCTCCCCTAAGTCCCTCGATGCAGTGAGCCTGTTGCCAGCAGGTCTCACTGAAAATAAAAAACCTATTTAAACTTTTACTCTAAGCAGCTCAGGAGAGCCCCTAGATTGCACCCTTCTCGTTCGGGCACAAAATCTAACTGAGGCTTGGAGGAGGGTCATAGGGGGAGGAGCCAGTGCACACCAGCTAGTCCTAAAGCTTTTACTTTGTGCCCAGTCTCCTGCGGAGCCGCTATTCCCCATGGTCCTTTCGGAGTCCCCAGCATCCACTAGGACGTTAGAGAAATACATTTACCAAAAATTGTCTTTAATAATATGTTATGTGTACATAATTTAGGTATAAACGCATTATTAGGTCATTCATCGTACCCTGCGTCCGCTCTTCACGCAGTCGCAAGGACCTACGCCCCCTTGACCATCGTAAAATATTTAACGAGTAACAACATTATGCTTGAAGGTAATACTCCATATAATACAAATATTGCCCACCCAAAAGACGGGAAGGAGATAAGGGGGCGTAGCCCCTTGCGACGGTGTGAAGAGTGCGATTATATGGGTATTACAGGACAGGACATTATAGGGAGGGGATTACAGGACAGGACATTATAGGGAGGGGATTACAGGACAGGACATTATAGGGGGGTTATTACTGGACAGGACATTATAGGGGGGTTATTACAGGACAGGACATTATAGGGGGGGTATTACAGGACAGGACATTATAGGGAGGGTATTACAGGACAGGACATTATAGGGAGGGTATTACAGGACAGGACATTATAGGGGGGGTATTACAGGACAGGACATTATAGGGAGGGTATTACAGGACATTATATGGTGGTATTACAGGACATTATAGGGGTATTACAGGACATTGTAGGGGTATTACAGGACAGGACATTATAGGGAGGGTATTACAGGACAGGACATTATAGGGAGGGTATTACAGGACATTATAGGGGTATTACAGGACATTATATGGTGGTATTACAGGACATTACAGGGGTATTACAGGACATTATATGGTATTATAGGGGTATTACAGGACATATGGTATTACAGGACATTACAGGGGTATTACAGGACATATGTTATTACAGGACATTATAGGGGTATTACAGGACATTATAGGGGTATTACAGGACATTATAGGGGTATTACAGGACATTATATGGTATTACAGGACATTATAGGGGTATTACAGGACATTACAGGGGTATTACAGGACATTATATGGTATTACAGGACATTACAGGACATTATAGGGGTATTACAGGACATTATAGGGGTATTACAGGACATTACAGGGGTATTACAGGACATTATATGGTATTACAGGACATTACAGGACATTATAGGGGTATTACAGGACATTATATGGTATTACAGGACATTACAGGGGTATTACAGGACATTACAGGGGTATTACCAGATGTCCGTACACATCCTCAGGACCCCGGTAGAAGGCGCTGGTCAGGGCCTGTTCCAGCCTCTCCGGTACGTGCTTGGAGCGGTAATACTCGGCGGCCGCGGCGGCTTCTCGGGACATGTCGGTGCCGGTGATCCAGGCCGTGATTCGGTTGCTAGGTAACGCGGCGTGATGCTCCACCGTTGCCATGAACACAGCGCGGCAGCAATACGCATGCGCGGCACATACTCCGACTCTAGTGGGAGCTAAATAATTGAAATGGGATTGGCTCCAGGAAAATGGCGGAGATGGCGGGAATAATAATATGGTACAGTGAGGTAAATCCAGCAGCTGCTGCCAGTGCTGCTATCCCTCTGCTCATACACAGTGATCATACACACTTCATATCCCATCAGTAGCACAGAGTGCGAGCCGTCGTGTGTAAGGAACAAGGGCTGATGAGCTGCAGATGCAGTACCTGCACTGGGAGGTGTGCGAGCCGTCGTGTGTAGGGAACAAGGGCTGAGGAGCTGCAGATGCTGTACCTGCACGGGAGGTGTGCGAGCCGTCATGTGTAGGGAACAATGGCTTAGGAGCTGCAGATGCGGTACCTGCACTGGAAGGTGTGCGAGCCGTCGTGTGTAGGGAACAAGGGCTGAGGAGTTGCAGATGCGGTACCTGCACGGGAAGGTGTGCGAGCCGTCGTGTGTAGGGAACAAGGGCTGAGGAGTTGCAGATGCGGTACCTGCACGGGAAGGTGTGCGAGCCGTCGTGTGTAGGGAACAAGGGCTGAGGAGTTGCAGATGCGGTACCTGCACGGGAAGGTGTGTGAGCCGTCGTGTGTAGGGAACAAGGGCTGAGGAGCTGCAGATGCTGTACATGCACGGGAGGTGTGTGAGCCGTCGTGTGTAGGGAACAAGGGCTGAGTAGCTGGAGAAGCGGTACCTGCACGGGAGGTGTGCGAGCCATCGTGTGTAGGGAACAAGGGCTGAGGAGCTGCAGATGCGGTACCTGCAGGGGAAGGTGTGCGAGCCTTCGTGTGTAGGGAACAAGGGCTGAGGAGCTGCAGATGCTGTACCTGTACGGGAGGTGTGCGAGACGTCGTGTGTAGGGAACAAGGGCTGAGGAGCTGCAGATGCTGTACCTGCACGGGAAGGTGTGCGAGCTGTCGTGTGTAGGGAACAAGGGCTGAGGAGCTGCAGATGCTGTACCTGCACGGGAGGTGTGCGAGCCGTCGTGTGTAGGGAACAAGGGCTGAGGAGCTGCAGATGCTGTACATGCACGGGAGGTGTGTGAGCCGTCGTGTGTAGGGAACAAGGGCTGAGTAGCTGGAGAAGCGGTACCTGCACGGGAGGTGTGCGAGCCGTCGTGTGTAGGGAACAAGGGCTGAGAAGCTGCAGATGCAGTACCTGCACGGGAAGGTGTGCGAGCCGTCGTGTGTAGGGAACAAGGGCTGAGAAGCTGTAGATGCTGTACCTGCACGGGAAGGTGTGCGAGCCGTTGTGTGTAGGGAACAAGGGCTGAGGAGCTGCAGATGCTGTACCTGCACGGGAAGAAGGTGTGCGAGCCATCGTGTGTAGGGAACAAGGGCTGAGGAGCTGCAGACGCGGTACCTGCACGGGATGGTGTGCGAGCTGTCGTGTGTAGGGAACAAGGGCCGAGGAGCTGCAGATTCGGGATGCAGCTCCTCAGCCCTTGTTTTATTTTTTTAAGAAAGAAAGTGGTTCTTGCAGAGGCTCTATGTTCATTTAAATTATTTTCTTTATACGAGATACACACAGACACAGGAGACCCCTAGTGTACATCTCATATACCTACCCCCAATACCTGCCGTACACGTTACACACAGGAGACCCCTAGTGTACATCTCATATACCTACCCCCAATACCTGCCGTACATGTTACACACAGGAGACCCCTAGTGTACTACCTGCCTTACACGTTACACACAGGAGACCCCTAGTGTACATCTCATATACCTACCCCCAATACCTGCCGTACACGTTACACACAGGAGACCCCTAGTGTACATCTCATATACCTACCCCCAATACCTGCCGTACACGTTACACACAGGAGACCCCTAGTGTACATCTCATATACCTACCCCCAATACCTGCAGTACACGTTACACACAGGAGACCCCTAGTGTACATCTCATATACCTACCCCCAATACCTGCCGTACACGTTACACACAGGAGACCCCTAGTGTACATCTCATATACCTACCCCCAATACCTGCCACACACAGGAGACCCCTAGTGTACATCTCATACCTACCCCCAATACCTGCCGTACACGTTACACACAGGAGACCTAGTGTACATCTCATATACCTACCCCCAATACCTGCCACACACGTTACACACAGGAGACCCCTAGTGTACATCTCATATACCTACCACACACAGGAGACCCCTAGTGTACATCTCATATACCTACCCCCAATACCTGCCGTACACGTTACACACAGGAAACCCCTAGTGTACATCTCATATACCTACCCCCAATACCTGCCGTACAAGTTACACACAGACACAGGAGACCCCTAGTGTACATCTCATATACCTACCCCAAATACCTGCCACACACAGGAGACCCCTAGTGTACATCTCATACCTACCCCCAATACCTGCCGTACACGTTACACACAGGAGACCCCTAGTGTACATCTCATATACCTACCCCCAATACCTGCCGTACACGTTACACACAGGAGACCCCTAGTGTACATCTCATATACCTACCCCCCAATACCTGCCGTACACGTTACATACAGGAGACACCTGGTGTACATCTCATATACCTACCCCCAATACCTGCCGTACACGTTACACACAGGAGACCCCTAGTGTACATCTCATATACCTACCCCCAATACCTGCCACACACAGGAGACCCCTAGTGTACATCTCATATACCTACCCCCAATACCTGCCGTACATGTTCCACACAGGAGACTCCTAGTGTACATCTCATATACCTACCCCCAATACCTGCCATACATGTTCCACACAGGAGACCCCTAGTGTACATCTCATATACCTACCCCCAATACCTGCCGTACACGTTACACACAGGAAACCCCTAGTGTACATCTCATATACCTTCCCCCAATACCTGCCGTACACGTTACACACAGGAGACCCCTAGTGTACATCTCATATACCTTCCCCCAATACCTGCCGTACACGTTACACACAGGAGACCCCTAGTGTACATCTCATATACCTACCCCCCAATACCTGCCGTACACGTTACATACAGGAGACACCTGGTGTACATCTCATATACCTACCCCAAATACCTGCCGTACACGTTACACACAGGAGACCCCTAGTGTACATCTCCTATACCTACCCCCAATACTTGCCGTACACATTACACACAGGAGACCCCTAGTGTACATCTCATATACCTACCCCCAGTACCTGCCGTACACGTTACACACAGGAGACCCCTAGTGTACATCTCCTATACCTACCCCCAATACCTGCCGTACAAGTTACACACAGACACAGGAGACCCCTTGTGTACATCTCACATACCTACCCCCAATACCTGCCGTACACGTTACACACAGGAGACCCCTAGTGTACATCTCATATACCAACCCCCAATACCTGCCATACACGTTACACACAGGAGACCCCTAGTGTACATCTCATATACCTACCCCCAATACCTGCCACACACAGGAGACCCCTAGTGTACATCTCATATACCTACCCCCAATACCTACCACACACAGGAGACCCCTAGTGTACATCTCATACCTACCCCCAATACCTGCCGTACACGTTACACACAGGAGACACCTGGTGTACATCTCATATACCTACCCCCAATACCTGCCGTACACGTTACATACAGGAGACACCTGGTGTGCATCTCATATACCTACCCCCAATACCTGCCGTACATGTTCCACACAGGAGACCCCTAGTGTACATCTCATATACCTACCCCCAATACCTGCCGTACACGTTACACACAGGAGACCCCTAGTGTACATCTCATATACCTTCCCCCAATACCTGCCGTACACGTTACACACAGGAGACCCCTAGTGTACATCTCATATACCTTCCCCCAATACCTGCCGTACACGTTACATACAGGAGACACCTGGTGTGCATCTCATATACCTACCCCCAATACCTGCCGTACATGTTCCACACAGGAGACCCCTAGTGTACATCTCATATACCTACCCCCAATACCTGCCGTACACGTTCCACACAGGAGACCCCTAGTGTACATCTCATATACCTACCCCCAATACCTGCCGTACACGTTACACACAGGAGACCCCTAGTGTACATCTCATATACCTTCCCCCAATACCTGCCGTACACGTTACACACAGGAAACCCCTAGTGTACATCTCATATACCTTCCCCCAATACCTGCCATACACGTTACACACAGGAGACCCCTAGTGTACATCTCGTATACCTACCCCAATACCTACCATACACACAGGAGACCCCTAGTGTACATCTCATATACCTACCCTCAATACCTGCCGTACACGTTACACACAGGAGACCCCTAGTGTACATCTCATATACCTACCCCAAATACCTGCCACACACAGGAGACCTAGTGTACATCTCATACCTACCCCCAATACCTGCCGTACACGTTACATACAGGAGACACCTGGTGTACATCTCATATACCTACCCCCAATACCTGCCGTACATGTTCCACACAGGAGACCCCTAGTGTACATCTCGTATACCTACCCCAATACCTACCATACACGTTACACACAGGAGACCCTTAGTGTACATCTCATATACCTACCCCCAATACCTGCTGTACACCTTACACACAGACACAGGAGACCCCTAGTGTACATCTCGTATACCTACCCCAATACCTGCCGTACACGTTACACACAGACACAGGAGACCCCTAGTGTACATCTCATATACCTAACCCCAATACCTACCGCACACGTTACACACAGGAGACCCCTAGTGTACATCTCATATACCTACCCCAATACCTGCCGTACACGTTACACAGTAGCGGATCTTGCCACGGGCAAGCAGGACTTTTGCCCGGAGGGCGCTGACGCCCTCGGGAGGGCGCCGCACCATGGCAAGATCCGCCACTGCTGTGCCCTCCACTGCCCGCTGTGTCCCCCGGCTCCTGCGGCTGTGGTCCCCTGTGAAGGGAACTCGACGAGTAGCGTCTAGTTTCCCTTCGCGGAGAGGACCTTTGCTGAGCGGTGCGCGATGAAGTCATCGCGCACCGCTCAGCATTTAAGCGGTGCTTCTACTGTACAGGGGGCGTGACTGACCACGCCCCCTGTATTAAGCCACACCCCCATTTCCTGCCCGGGGCGACGAGGGCCCTCGTACCGGCCCTGAAGTTACACTCAAGAGACCCCTAGTGTACATCTCATATACCTACCCCCAATACCTGCCGTACACGTTACACACAGGAGACCCCTAGTGTACATCTCATATACCTACCCCCAATACCTGCCGTACACGTTACACACAGGAGACCCCTAGTGTACATCTCATATACCTACCCCCAATACCTGCCGTACACGTTACACACAGACACAGGAGACCCCTAGTGTACATCTCATATACCTACCCCTAATACCTGCCGTACACGTTACACACAGGAGACCCCTAGTGTACATCTCATATACCTACCCTCAATACCTGCCGTACACGTTACACACAGGAGACCCCTAGTGTACATCTCATATGCCTACCCCCAATACCTGCCGTACACGTTACACACAGGAGACCCCTAGTGTACATCTCATATACCTACCCCCAATACCTGCCGTACACGTTACACACAGACACAGGAGACCCCTAGTGTACATCTCATATACCTACCCCCAATACCTGTCTTACACGTTACACACAGGAGACCCCTAGTGTACATCTCATATACCTACCCCCCAATACCTGCCGTACACGTTACACACAGGAGACCCCTAGTGTACATCTCATATGCCTACCCCCAATACCTGCCGTACACGTTACACACAGGAGACCCCTAGTGTACATCTCATATACCTACCCCCAATACCTGCCGTACACGTTACACACAGGAGACCCCTAGTGTACATCTCCTATACCTACCCCCAATACCTGCAGTACACATTACACACAGGAAACCCCTAGTGTACATCTCGTATACCTACCAATACCTGCCATACACGTTACACACAGGAGACCCCTAGTGTACATCTCATACCTACCCCCAATACCTGCCACACACAGGAGACCCCTAGTGTACATCTCATACCTACCCCCAATACCTGCCGTACACGTTACACACAGGAGACCCCTAATGTACATCTCATATACCTACCCCCAATACCTGCCGTACACATTACACACAGGAGACCCCTAGTGTACATCTCATATACCTACCCCCAATACCTGCCGTACAAGTTACACACAGACACAGGAGACCCCTAGTGTACATCTCATATACCTACCCCAAATACCTGCCACACACAGGAGACCCCTAGTGTACATCTCATACCTACCCCCAATACCTGCCGTACACGTTACACACAGGAGACCCCTAATGTACATCTCATATACCTACCCCCAATACCTTCCGTACACGTTACACACAAGAGACCCCTAGTGTACATCTCATATACCTACCCCCAATACCTGCCGTACAAGTTACACACAGACACAGGAGACCCCTAGTGTACATCTCATATACCTACCCCCAATACCTGCCACACACAGGAGACCCCTAGTGTACATCTCATATACCTACCCCCAATACCTGCCACACACAGGAGACCCCTAGTGTACATCTCATATACCTACCCCCAATACCTGCCGTACATGTTCCACACAGGAGACCCCTAGTGTACATCTCATATACCTACCCCCAATACCTGCCATACATGTTCCACACAGGAGACCCCTAGTGTACATCTCATATACCTACCCCAAATACCTGCCGTACACGTTACACACAGGAGACCCCTAGTGTACATCTCATATACCTACCCCAAATACCTGCCGTACACGTTACACACAGGAGACCCCTAGTGTACATCTCCTATACCTACCCCCAATACCTGCCGTACACATTACACACAGGAGACCCCTAGTGTACATCTCCTATACCTACCCCCAATACCTGCCGTACACGTTACACACAGGAGACCCCTAGTGTACATCTCCTATACCTACCCCCAATACCTGCCGTACACATTACACACAGGAGACCCCTAGTGTACATCTCCTATACCTACCCCCAATACCTGCCGTACAAGTTACACACAGACACAGGAGACCCCTTGTGTACATCTCATATACCTACCCCCAATACCTGCCGTACACGTTTCACACAGGAGACCCCTAGTGTACATCTCATATCCCTACCCCCAATACCTGCCACACACAGGAGACCCCTAGTGTACATCTCATATACCTACCCCCAATACCTACCACACACAGGAGACCCCTAGTGTACATCTCATAAACCTACCCCCAATACCTGCCACACACAGGAGACCCCTAGTGTACATCTCATATACCTACCCCCAATACCTGCCACACACAGGAGACCCCTAGTGTACATCTCATATACCTACCCACCGATACCTGCCGTACACGTTACATATAGGAGACCCCTAGTGTACATCTCATATACCTACCCCCAATACCTGCCGTACACGTTACACACAGGAGACCCCTAGTGTACATCTCATATACCTACCCCCAATACCTGCCGTACACGATACACACAGGAGACCCCTAGTGTACATCTCATATACCTACCCCCCAATACCTGCCGTACACGTTACATACAGGAGACACCTGGTGTACATCTCATATACCTACCCCCAATACCTGCCGTACACGTTACATACAGGAGACACCTGGTGTGCATCTTATACCTACCCCCAATACCTGCCATACACGTTACACACAGGAGACCCCTAGTGTACATCTCGTATACCTACCCCAATACCTACCATACACACAGGAGACCCCTAGTGTACATCTCATATACCTACCCTCAATACCTGCCGTACACGTTACACACAGGAGACCCCTAGTGTACATCTCATATACCTACCCCCAATACCTGCCGTACACGTTACACACAGGAGACCCCTAGTGTACATCTCATATACCTACCCCCAATACCTGCCGTACATGTTCCACACAGGAGACCCCTAGTGTACATCTCATATACCTACCCCCAATACCTGCCGTACACGTTACACACAGGAGACCCCTAGTGTACATCTCATATACCTACCCCAATACCTGCCGTACACGTTACACACAGGAGACCCCTAGTGTACATCTCATATACCTACCCCAATACCTGCCGTACACGTTACACAGTAGCGGATCTTGCCACGGGCAAGCAGGACTTTTGCCCGGGGCGCCGCCTTCCGGAGGGCGCTGACGCCCTCCGGAGGGCGCCGCACCATGGCAAGATCCGCCACTGCTGTGCCCTCCACTGCCCGCTGTGTCCCCCGGCTCCTGCGGCTGTGGTCCCCTGTGAAGGGAACTCGACGAGTAGCGTCTAGTTTCCCTTCGCGGAGAGGACCTTTGCTGAGCGGTGCGCGATGACGTCATCGCGCACCGCTCAGCATTTAAGCGGTGCTTCTACTGTACAGGGGGCGTGACTGACCACGCCCCCTGTATTAAGCCGCACCCCCATTTCCTGCCCGGGGCGACGAGGGCCCTCGTACCGGCCCTGAAGTTACACTCAGGAGACCCCTAGTGTACATCTCATATACCTACCCCCAATACCTGCCGTACACGTTACACACAGGAGACCCCTAGTGTACATCTCATATACCTACCCCCAATACCTGCAGTACACGTTACACACAGGAGACCCCTAGTGTACATCTCATATACCTACCCCAAATACCTGCCACACACAGGAGACCCCTAGTGTACATCTCATATACCTACCCCCAGTACCTGCCGTACACGTTACACACAGAAACAGGAGACTCCTAGTGTACATCTCATATACCTACCCCCCAATACCTGCCGTACACGTTACACACAGGAGACCCCTAGTGTACATCTCATATACCTACCCCCAATACCTGCCGTACAAGTTACACACAGACACAGGAGACCCCTAGTGTACATCTCATATACCTACCCCAAATACCTGCCGTACACGTTACACACAGAAGACTCCTAGTGTACATCTCATACCTACCACTCAATACCTGCCGTACATGTTCCACACAGGAGACCCCTAGTGTACATCTCATATACCAACCCCCAATACCTGCCGTACATGTTACACACAGGAGACCCCTAGTGTACATCTCATATACCTACCCCCAATACCTGCCGTACATGTTACACACAGGAGACCCCTAGTGTACATCTCATACCCTACCTCCAATCCCTGCCGTAGACGTTACACACAGGAGACCCCTAGTGTACATCTCATATACCTGCCCCAATACCTGCCGTACACGTTACACACAAGAGACCCCTAGTGTACATCTCATATACCTACCTCCAATACCTGACATACACGTTACACACAGACACAGGAGACCCCTAGTGTACATCTCATATACCTCCCCCCAATCCCTGCCTGTACACGTTACACACAGACACAGGAGACCCCTTGTGTACATCTCATATACCTACCGCCCAATACCTGCCGTACACGATACACACAGGAGACCCCTAGTATACATCTCATATACCTACCCCCAATACCTGCCGTACACGTTACACACAGGAGACCCCTAGTGTACATCTCATATACCTACCCCCCAATACCTGCCGTACACGTTACACACCGGAGACCCCTAGTGTACATCTCATATACCTACCCCCAATACCTGCTGTACACCTTACACACAGACACAGGAGACCCCTAGTGTACATCTCGTATACCTACCCCCAATACCTGCCGTACACGTTACACACAGACACAGGAGACCCCTAGTGTAC